>NW_005842144.1:582492-610947 GCF_000455745.1 Alligator sinensis
CAGATCTCCATCACCCAGAAGGAATGTTACCCCATATCATCCACTCCATAGGATAGCATTGTCCAGAAGACTATCCACACCTCATGTTGAAGCTGAACAACTGGGCAGCCAGGCTGGGTGGATCTGTGGAAGCAGGAGACAAGCAAACCAGAGAAAATATAGATCAGTGGATGGATGAACTCTGAAAGGGGAAGGAACCTGGCTCCTAAGCCCTTCCCCAATGGCTTTTCATCACTTTGCATTTAATATTGGATACAAATGGATACAAAATAATGGGATAGTTTTGCTCCAGTGGCTATTGTTCCCTAGGCAATCCTTCTCATTCAGTATATGCATATTTGATTTCCTCTACTCTTCCTAACTGTATCATTTTGCAATTCAATCTTCCTGTTTTCAGATCATGTCTCTAATTTTTCAAAAACATTTTGAATTCTAAACCTAACCTGCAAAGTTTTAGCAATGCCTCCCAGTTTTTTCTCATCCACAAATTTTTATAAGGGTGCTGTTAAACGTGCAGCTTAACGCTTGCTAAGTGTGGTTAAAATGTAAGCCGACACACATTCAAGCAGTTTAGTATGTGTTACATGCCCTGGTGGCATTGCAGAGTTGTTTCCTTTCAGGTGAGGGTTATCGTCAAAAATGCACTAGCTCTGGTTGGTTCCTACAGTCCAGTAAGTTGCAACTGTTGCAAGTAACCATGTGACAAGGCCCTCGGTGTAGCCTTATTCCATCCTCAATATCATTCATAAATATCTCTACAATAAATATCAAATACAAGAAAACTCAGGATAGACCCCCCCCCCCCCGAAATCCCATTTGAAATTCCCTTCTAGTTGGAAAGCCAGCTACATATAGGTATTTGCTGAGTGCAATTGTTCAGAAAGGTGTCTGCAGATGCCTTACTGTGATTTTATGTAGACCTTATATCCCTTATTTGATGACAAGAATGCTGTGTAAGAAAGTGTCTTTTCTGAAACCAAAATGTATATCGGTCTCAATTTTAACAACACATTCTGACAAAAAGTATTTGTCATTTTTTTTTCCTAACCAGTTGTAGGAAGAACTTAAAATTTGAAGATTGAGTCCATCCTGAGATATGAATTTGTTGAGTAGGATCTTTACAAAAATCCACTGGGCTAAAAGTCCAGCCTGGAGCTCATGAGAATCTTGATCAACACTTTTCTATTTTCCTTTAAGCTAGGAAACTACTGAGTAAAATGTGTTATTTCACAAGTAGAAAATAATGTTATATCTCTTTTCATAGAGGAACATGTCTCTCCCTACAGTTATAACATGGTTGCGGGGAATTTAATTGATAGACAGTAAAATCACATGATAAATGCAGCTAGCAAGAAAGCAATACAAGTCAGAAAAATATTATAAAAAGCAATGTCTTCAAATACTCTACACTGTTGGAAGAGAATGGAGGATAGGCTGTGATGGTACTGTGAAGAAAGAATCATTAAAGAGGATGTTGGCCATCATAATTAATATGACTTATTGAGTAGCAGGCCCCACCAGCCAGATCCGTTGTGGAAGAACTTGACATATCTGAGGGAGGAACAGGTAGAGGTCAGAAATCATCTGTTTGTATCCTGGAGTGAGGGGAAGAGAGGGAGGGTAAAGTCATCATTCTAAATTGATCAAAAGTTTCTTGAAAGTTCTTTGAAATCACCACCATGTTTTCATTCTCTGCCAAGACAGCACCTAGCAACATGGGGCCCTGGGCCACAAGTGAGACTTCTAAGAAAAAGCTACCATAATATAAACAATAAATAAAAATAAAAACCTTGGAGCCTGGGAATTCATCTCAAGACTTGCAGGCTTGAGGCCTATTTGTACATCTAGAAGCCTGAAAGCCCCAGATTGAGCTGGGATTTTCAGGTCTTCTAGGCCTCAAAGGTAGAGCTGAGACAAAACCCTGGTGAGAGTCAGACCTTCCAAGATGCTCAAGCTCTTAGTTCCACCTGAAGACGACCACACCAGAAGGTAAATAAAAGAATTCATGGGTATTGTTTTAAAAGTCTTGTGATTTTTGAGCCAATCTTTTCAGTTTTGAATGCTGGGGATCAACAATGCTTGCCTCTACCCCTATAGATGGCACCTCTGAAACATTCCTGTGTGTCTGTACAAGACACGATATGTTGTGATCCCAGTTCTAAAGAGAGTCATTGGGCCATACATTAGAGTAAATAATAATTAAATGTATTCAAAATGGTTATGGATTCTATATTTTTAAGTTGACTTATGGAAAAAAAAATCAAGTAGGATGAAAATGTCACTGTTTCAGTAAGCTCAAAATTAATGCATCGCTAATTAGCGAATCTAGAAACAAAGTGATGAAACAAAGCTCTGAGAAAAGGGCATTTGTAGCATAGAGAGTTTGAAACAAAAATAGAAGATTCCATTTTTCATACAGTCTTCATATGCGGTTATTATCTTGTAAGGTGCAGAAAAGAATGGGGTGAGCAGCATTTAAATCCTTAGTTGCAGTCTGAGTTAGATTCATGTCCCTAAAGTAGTACTTTCCAGATCATAGTTGAAAGGTGTTGTATAATGGAACATAACTGAGGTCAGAGCTATCCGGTTTCAGAACAGTGTGATTGACCCCAACATTGTAAGCTTTCTTTAATTACAAGATTGCAATCTCAGAGAACAAACCTTTATCCCCAGCAAAAGAGAAGTATGATTAGTTAATTCCAGAAGAAAAACTTGGCTTGAATGCAAGGAAGCATGAAGAAGGACTACAAAATTGGTTTAAGTAAAGAAAACAGGCTGAAATGAGGATGACCAAGATGTCATGTTGGCAGAATTGAGATGATTGATTATGGAACTTCATAGCCAGTGATAACCAATTAACTCTCTCCTTATATTAGGAAATATAACAGCCAAATTCTCCACCAGTGTGAATGCTTTGAACTTGATGGACTTACTTCAGCTGAGATTATGGCCTTGAGTACATTAGGCTATAATAACTTGCTTATATTGTCTGCCATAATTTAAAAATTAGCATAAGTTTTCAACAGGGCCTAAGCACAACCTACATTTAACGTATGTAAAAGGGTATCATAGAATCATAGACTCACAGAAAATAGAATTGGAAGAGACCTCAGGAGGTCACATCTAGTCCAATCCCCTGCTCAAAGTAGGATCATCCCCAACTACATCATTCCAGCCAGGGCTTTGTCAAGCCAGGCCTTAAAATCTCCAAGAATGGAGATTCCACCACCTCTCTAGGTAACCTTGACCAGTGCTTTACTACCCTCCTCATGAGAAAGTTTTTTCCTAATATCCAACCTAAACTTCCCTTGCTGCAACTTGAGACCATTGCTCCTTGTTCTGTTATCTCCACCACTAAGAACAATCCAGCTCCTTCCTCTTTGAAGCCATCCTTCAGGTAGTTAAAGGCTGCTATTAAATCTCCCCTTAGCCTAATCTTCTGCAGACTAAATAAGCTGAGTTCCCTCAGCTTCTCCTTATAAGTCATGTGTACCAGCCATCTAACCATTTTCATTGCTCTCCATTGGACTCTCTCCAACTTGTCCACGTCCTTTCTGTAGGGGAGAGGACACTTACAGCTACCGAAGGAGACTCCTTGACATTCTAACATGCCCACTCTTTTGTATATGCCCAAATAAAGATGAGGGTGTTGGACGATCAGGATGGAAGTGAAGAACTTCTTCACAGTTCGAGTGGCCAAGGTCTGGAACGGGCTCCCAAGGGAGGTGGTGCTCTCCCCTACCCTGGGGGTCTTCAAGAGGAGGTTAGATGAGTGTCTAGCTGGGGTCATCTAGACCCAGCACTCTTTCCTGCCTATGCAGGGGGTCGGACTCGATGATCTATTGAGGTCCCTTCCGACCCTAGCATCTATGAATCTATGAATAAGCCCTGAATATATTACAGGACAGAATTTTAATTTACAAAATCTATAAAAAAACCAGAAGGGTTACAACCCTGAGAATTATAGAATTCATAGTGTCTCTTAGGGCTGTGGAGAAATCCACCAGTCACTTGGGACAAACTGGGTGACCTTGTATTTCCTGGGTTTCTTCATGGTACCGGCTGGTCAGGTGACCTAGGCAGGTAAAATTCCTAGGGGAAGGGGAGTGCTCTCTCTTCCTCCGACGGGTGTTTTGAAAAGCTACAAGCAATGTACCTCCAGTCAGATACAACTGTGGCAGGGTATAGGGCCTAAGGCAAATCAGCCTGTGCAGGGCCCAGATGTGGCAGCAGCGGCAGGGTGGATGGCAAGCAGCTGGATGCAAAGTCTACCCGGCTCTGTGGGGCCCCCCAAAGCACAGGGCCCGGGGCAGTCACCCTGATTCATGCCCCCCCCCCCTCCAGGGACAGCCCTGCCCCCAGGCTCTGGCTTGGATTATTCTCTGTAACAAATGACCTGGAAACTAGCCAGAAGTCTAGAAATAAGTATAGGCAGTTGCATTTAATAGGATCATTGAATCCAATATCTGCAAAGGCTCAAATTATCTTTGTTTGCTCAAAGTGTATTTCTAACTTCTTTGTACTACCCTCCCTCCTCCCCCCTCCCCCCAATCAATAGAGGTATCAAGTTAAAGCATGCCGGGCTGTGGTACCAGGAGAAGGAAGAAGCAGGCCTTTTGCCCCCTTTGCTTGGCTTTTAATTTTCCTCTGGTATCTGATGTTATCTTTGGATGTTTCAGGCTGAAGGAATCTCCCCCAAATATTACTTTGGGCAAAGCACCCCCAAGGCTTGCAGGGTCCATGTGCCCCAGGCAGTACAGAGCTCTTAGAAAGACCTAGGACCAGGTGGTGGTGGCAAGTGCCCCAGGCTTGCAGGTGTGCTCCTGGAAGGGGGTCAGCCAGACGTAGGCACCCCAGAGGAGACACCCGAAGTGGGGTTATGGTTGGGCAAAGCAGGTGGCTAAGTGCAGTAGCACCCCCTACAGTCCCACCACAAGGGCTATCTCTACAAATATATCTAAGGTCTACCCAGAGGTAGACAAATACATCTAAGGTCTCAACCAGCTTGAGCACTAACAGTGTCTTCTGCCACCAACTAAAAGATTTTTCATGGGTTTGTTATTTAAGGGGATGTCAAAGAACTAGTTGCTAATTCTTCCATGAGCCTGCCAGGTGTGAGTGAGCATGAAATCCCGGAAACGATCTATCTTTGCATTGATTTAATGGATTAAAATGTAGAGAGATCAAGGCATTCATTGTTGGAAAGAAGATTTTTCATGGATATATGTGCCCTTGAAGGAGAAATTCACCTTGAAAAGGGAAGTCAGGAGGAGGCCTCACCAAACAACTAAAGTCCCTCACTGGAGCTTCACAATGGGTTAGCTGATAGAGCATCTGCATAAAGCTATATGCACAATCCCTATATGCTGTGAAAAGCATATTACAGACATTAGTACAGATGGCCACAGTCAGCACAAGCTGGCCAGAGATACACATTTATATAGTTCCAGCAACCCCATCACTCTATACAGCTAATTCAGATGTCTAGCTCCTATTCCACGCCATTTCTAAAGCTTAGGCCTCGTCTAAACTGTAAAGTTTTGTCAGGAGAACTATCACACCCCTTATCTGACATGGCTTTGTCTGCAAAACACCTTATGTGGATGCAGCTCTGCTGACTGAAGAGAGTTTTGTCTGCTTAGCTTACGTTGTTTAAGGAGATGATGTAGCTGTGTCAGCAGAAAAACTCTGTCTGTCAGCGCACTAGAAATCTTCACTAGGGAGCTCTGCCTACATACCTATGCCAGCAGAGCTGTAGTGGCAGAGGCTCTATAGAGTAGACAAAAGTTTAGGTTGTGCACAAGTCTCATTGCCTGGTCCTCAGTGCAAGACAAAATTTAACTCAAAATGTTTTAAAATGCCTTGGACTGGTTACAAAAAAAAAGGTGCTATAGAAACAATACCTTAAAACCCTACTTCTAAGACAGTATCAGAATTGCTTGAGTTGCACAAAAACTTTCCTTCTGGCATTTCTTGCCTTTTAAACAACTGCTTTTACATATAACTATTGTTGCTTAAATACAAGGGGAATCCATATTTTTATTTAAAGTCTATGAGGCATGTAAAGTGAAGGACTGATAATAATATTTCAGTTTTCAGAAGCAGATTTACACACATTTCCCCCCTCAAGTCTTCCAGGAAAGGCAAGAATAGGATTTAATATGTAGCTAGCATATATATATGGATTGATAGCCCTGATCCCACACTTCATACCATGAGAATAGTCTCAATGATATTAACTGGACTGTGCACATGCTTAAAACTAAGTGCATGTGGAAGGGCTTCAGGATTGGAACATAAGACCTATTTCAGTCTTAGGTGTCTGAATACTGCTTAGTAGTCTAAATGTGGTTTCTGCATTTTCCATTAAATAGTACTTGGACAGACAATATTGGGGAGAAGACTAGGGGCTAGAACACAATGCACTTTCTCTTGCAGGGCAGTGCCTATTTCTCTGAGTTAAAGAGCAAGACTTCCTTTGCCTAGCTCTCCTTCTGGTCTATTATACCCTTTTCTTTTGGATGTCCTATGGGCCAGTTTGAATCAGAGGGGTGAAGGATGCTCTCAGCCTGGTTGTTAGGACTTTTTGTTAGAAAGTGGGAGATGTAGGTGAAAGCCCTAGAAGGTAAGTCGTCTTCTTCTTGATTGAATGCTCTTACCTTTAGTTAATGGGGCTAAAGGGCATTTCTTTCTCTGCAAGCAGTTGCAAGTTTGGATTTTCCTTTATCTGAAGTTTGGGGGACTTATATGAACTTTCCTAAACAGAACAAATATGGAATTGTAAGTAGCCAATCCATATGTGGCAGATCTTGTCTAAGCATACTTAGAAAGATAAGTCTAGTAGGATCTTAAATCTGCGTGTCGCTTGTGTGTGTCAGCCTATAGCTACCTAACCATGGAAAAAGATGGGCTTAAATGTATAGATAGCTATTTGTGTATCTCTAAGTAATTGTAGGTAGCAAGTTATGATGCCATAAATCAGGTTAATTACTATCTTTCTACATTAGTAATCTCACTGATTTCAGATGGACTATTGGCAAAATGAGGCTCTTCTCAGCAGGTGGCAAACTGAGCCCGTAAGCAGATTTCAAAGAAGTAGGGGGGGAAATTTGTTTAGAAATAGACTTCTTTTGATAATCCAAAACAGCCCGATGAGCTGGTATAAATACAGATGAATGTGATCCATTACTAGAAACATCATAGAGACATTAGTTCCACCTGAGACTCAATACATTAACTGTAAACAAATGTGTCTACTGAAACTTCCCCCATTAGTTATAATGAACTAATTAGAAGATGTTAAAAAAGTAAACAAAAAGAGTATAGAAAATGACTTCTTAAACCTTATAAAAAGGAAACAAAAACTAACTAAATAAATAAGTGGGCTATTTGAAAGCTAAATTCAGCATATACATAGAATCAAGGGTGCAAACAGATGTCACCCTTGTGCCACCATATAAATGTCAATTGTCATGCTCCAAGGGCCCCAAAATGTTGCCACAACCAAAGGTAGTCACAGTTTATGACCCCATACATAGAGGCCAACTATTTGTTTATTGCATGCTATGGGAGATGCCCTGCGGGCAATTCCCGCAGCATGACTGTCATGCTGCTGGGTCCCCCACCCTCCCCTCAACTCAGGGCATATGTCTGAAAGCTAGGGAACCCTTGTTGGGGTCCTCTGCTTGCACATCCTAGCAGGCAGTGCAACCTGGGCTAATTGTCTAGACTGCCTCACCTGCCTTGGGTCTCTGCCTGACAAACTCTGCCCCAGATAGTTAACCGGATGGCTGCTTGTCTGCTGGGAGCTCAGTGTTCTCATTTATTCCTACCAGCCTCCAGCCACCAAGTCTGATCCAGTCTGCTGTGGCAAGCCTCCTGGTTCCTGAACTCTGGCTTTACTAACTCCTGACTGGTTTTGGCTTGTCTCTGGATTTTGGCCATGGATCTGTGTGCTGGCTCCCCACTCCAGTTTGGCTCAGTTCTTGGACTTCACTCTGTGGATTGTCCCTCAGATACTAACCCTGGCCTGTGTTATGGACGCTGCCCCTGGATTTCCCTCCACATCTGGTAATTTGGCTCCTGAATTCTGACCCAGCCCTTGACCCCCAGTCATCCCTCAGTGGCCTAATCAATAAGCCAGACTACCTATGCCCCAGTCCCTTACACATACACTCTAAGTTAGGGCACAGCACCCAAGGGTTAGTCCTGCAGGAGTGAGCCCCTGAAGCCTTGGGAGTGGCAGGAGCCTGACCCTCCAGGATATGCATCCCAGTAGCATCATAGATAATACTGAAGCAGATCAGCTGTGCTAGGACACATCCTGATACAGCTGATCCCAGTCCAAAGATGATGTGTATTTAGAGCCTAAAGGCAATAAGGCTGCTCCAAAATGCTGTAATTACAGCACGTTGGAGCAGGCTTAATTAATCAAGTCTGCTGGAGACTAGTAATTACCGCGCTCCAGCAGACTTCAGCATCTCATGTATCAGTGTCCCCATGCTTAAAAATGGTGGTGGGGGTGCTTTAAAAAAAAGCTCATAGAACAAGCTTCACTTAAAGTGACCCTGTTGCCATTTTTAAGCATGGGGTGACTCTGATAATGAGATGCTCTGGGTAGTTAATTGGAGCTGCTCTAATTAAAGCACCACCCCCACACTCCATATTCCCAGACCATGTGTGTAAACTCCCACAAAGTCAGAAATTAAGTGAACTAATGTTGACCTCTGGCCTTAGAAGCTATAACAATAATGCCCAACTGCTCCCCCTGCCAAATTTCCAGACCTGTGGGAAGCCCCATGGGCCAGATGACATAGCTCTGTGGGCTGGATCTGGCCTGAAGGCTAGAGGTTGAGCACCAGTGATCTATAATATTGAAGATTAAAAGCAAGCTATTCCTGGGGTTCTTATGTAGATCTTTACCCTTCTGGAAAGACCAGAATGGAGAGATGAGTGATACCAATACCAGCTGAAGCTACAAGCCTCTGACTTAGTACCCACTGAAAATTATGGCTATGATTTTATATACATCAAACAACAAATACCAAGAATAGTCTGATTTTTTTTTTCTGAGCCTCTAAGGGTCTCTACTTTGTATTTAACCAGTGTGAGAAAGGAGACCATGATTAAAAATTTGTCACAAAGGCCTTACCAATTAGCCACGCAGATCTCATGAAATAGCGCAACAAGTAAGGACTTAGGTGGTGGGGAACCTTGAAGAAAATGGAGGTAGCCTGCTTTTAAATTTAGATATGCCATTATTTCCTGAAAGTGAGTAAATGAATGAAAGTTCACATAAGCCAACAGAGATTTGTGAAATAGCACAAATATACCTTCTCACAAACAACACACCCCTGAATATAATATGCCCCTTCTTTTTGAAAGGCAGAATAAATATTTTTTTTTTTCCCCCAGAGATATGGCTGCATAGAGCATGGGAAGAGTTTAATCTTCACTTGAGTCCCTCTTCCTTTCCTGCTTAACTAAAGCTCAAACCCTAGATGCTGCTAAAGACTGGTCTCCATGGGCAGACCTATGATATTGAAAAGAGCTAAGAAGTGCCCTAAGCTGTGAAATAGAAGGAGGAAAACAAGATCCAGCTAGCAGACAGCAAAACTGCCCTAGGAAAAATTAGCTTGATTAGTGAAACATTGAGACCATGATAAAGAAGAAATAGATATTAACACTGACTCCCTCAGCTGCCTGAGTAGTAATGCAACAGCTGCTGCACTGTGGAACAAGAATCAAAGTATAATGCTTCTATTCTGCACAGAAACTTAGCTTCCCTGCTTAATACACATACCCCAATCTGGAGGGGAGCAGATTTGGGGGGGAAAGGTGCAGTTTGCATTCAAGAAAATAGGGTAATGCACATTTTTATGAGCTTGATTTAGGTGAGAAAATATATTTGTCAGATGGCTCTGTCATCCTAATTTTTGTTCCACATATTAAAACCAGCAAGCTCAATGCCTTGCATAACACTATTACCAAAAGGAGTACACTTTTTCCTTGGCTGAGTCCAAGTGGAGCTTACCAAATGGGTGCAATATGTGCTTTGCCATTCTGCGATGTGAAAACAGACCAAACCTGCTACATTTAAATACTAAAGGAAAATTAAAAGATAACAGCACCCAGTTCAAGAACTCGTAGGCTGCCTTTGCTTAGCTCAAAATATATTAACATGGCTGAATTATGAGCCCCACGGTTGGAATACGGCCTACAATAACAACATTCCCTTAAATAGACTTAGGCAGGCTGCTTGCATGTGCCACATAACGTAGATTGCTTAAGCTCTCCGAGTACTTAAACACTGACATTAGGTGAAATTGGGTTTAGTTTGACAATCAGGTGGCTCAGCATTGCTTGCTTTCCAATTATATACATTGATTAGGCTTCGAACATAACAAGCTTTTGCCTGATGGGGCATGACAATGAAAATAATAAATTAAGGACTCACAAGGGCTATGGGTGGCACTTTGGAGAAATTTCTCTAAAGGACAAATCTCAAACAGGGTGTTTAAATAAGTATTATACTATAGACACCGTACCTACAAAAGGCAGGCCTGGACATAATTCCTGGTTGCATATTAGTAATGTAAATGTTGTTTATACTCTACTTGCTATTTAAACACCTAATCTTCACTCCTGCAAAAACAATCAGGGTAGTAAACAGTACCAAGTGTATCTTGGGTTAATATGTATGAGAAGGAAATTAAACTACAATACAGCATACATTACAATAAAAACTGGCGAAGTGTGTAATTACTGTTACTATGCTGTACATTATGGTATATATCGCTCAGAGTAGCTGCACTGATAATCATCTTAGTGTCACGTTTTAATTATAATAGTTTTATTGTTATTATAATTGTCTTTAAGCTCTTACTCAATCTAAAGCCCTGGTACAGCAACACACCTAAGCATGCGCTTAATTTTAAGCAGGTGGGTAGTCTTATTGAAATCAAAAGAATAGCCAATTAATTAAAAATCCATCATGTGAAGTTAATGGGGCCACTCTTATGGGTAAGCATGTGCATAAATGCAGTAACAGACCAGGAGCTAGATTCCTATTAACTAAAACAGACATATTGATTGTTACTCATTATGGTTTATTTAATATCCATTATGGTAGTCATAAAGAGTTACCAATAGCTCTGACCCCAACATCCATGTACAGGATACATATTTGGGAAGACATCTGCTGCTGGTTTTGGCAGCCATAGGAACCCCATCTAAAGTGCATTAACAGTGGTAGGCATTGATTAGGACCTCATTCTCCTGACAATTCTGCACAAAAGTAAGCAATGGTTGCTACCTTTCTCTGTATGCTCACAGTCTCTGAACCTCCCAGATTCTTCAGCTAGCATCAAGGGGCTTTTTCCATGTGCAGGGACTGCAAGGGAACCAGCAAAATGACTGGATCTACAAAAGTATTTAGGTGCTTACTTCAAAATTAAGGACATTGAAACCCCCACTTATCATCTCAAAACACTCAAGAACCCCAGGTGCTTAACTTTTTGCCAATGATGTCCCCAGGTCATCTAAGGTTATTCTTCTGATAAGCCCAGAAATGCTTAAGTCATAAGGTGCTACGTACCAAATCTATACCTAAGCCCAGATGAGATCCACAAAGTAGGTTTTTCTCCGCCTGTCTAACCTGTAGGGCCCTATGTGGCAGATGTGCTCTGAGAACTTCTACTGGATTTGGGTCTGCACCGGAGGTGGTGGTTCCACTGATATCTTAGTGGTTAGCACACTCACCAAGGATATGAAAGACTCACCTCCCAGAGGAGTACCAAACTGTTACTGTGCTACTGTGTATTAAAGAGGTGTATTCTCGGTTTCTCCTGGTAAGCCTGTTTCAAATGTTATGGAATAATTAAATATATTTATAGGAGCAGGGAATTAAACACTTGTGTCCCCTCCCCTGGGTGAATGCCTCAATCACTAGCCTATAGAGCAAGGGTGTCAAACTTGCCCCACCCTGCAAGCCGAATTCTGACTGCAGGCATCCTTGCGGACTGGATATGGATGTGGCAGTAGGGCAATGGCTGCCTTAACCCCTATGGCAGCTCCACCACCAACATGTGTCCTCAATAGGGCTCCATTTCCAAGATTTCAGCAGTGGGCTCCACGCCTGTATTTCCAGCCCCACTGAGAGGCCTGTGAGTCAGATAGCACAGTTCCACAGGTCAGATCCAGTCTCCTGTCCTTATGCTTGACACCCTTGCTGTAGCGTACAATTTACTCTGCCTCTCCGTTGCAATGAATATTCAATTCTTCCATGAAAAGTGGAATAGCATTGTAGCAGGGCACTAAGGTGCCTGGTACTTGGAGGGCAGTAATAAGAGCCCAGGTGCAGGTTGCTGGGGTAACTGGTTAATGATGGAAGTGGCTGCACCTACACCTGGTCAGCTGACCAGAAGGGGCAGGGCCTGGCTCCCATATAAGTCCCAGGGTTGATACCCAAGGGAGTTCCCTGCCAGCAGCCAAGGGGGAAGGAGCTCTCCCAGAGCAAGCAGAGGGGAGAGGCCAGACTGCAGGTATAGCCTGAGATTGGGGAAGGATGAAGCAACCCTGGTGTGGTGGGAATAATGTTATAGCCGGATGGCTAGGATTTATGTTATAGCCCAGGGGCTTGTGTTTTTTTGCTATTTTCACCGGAGGTTTGGGTGAGGCTATTTGGGGTTGGAGGAGGCCTCATAGGGGACCCGTGCAGCACGGAGACCCCAGCCCCAGAGAGGGGGCAGCAAGAAGCCCCAGAGAGGGGGCAGTGATTGACGAGCGCCCAGTGAGGCGCAGTGCGAGACAGGGCTGCGGAGAGCCCGAGCGCCCAGTGAGGCGCAGTGCGAGACAGGGCTGTGGAGAGCCTGAATATCAATGAGACATAGTGTCAGACCGAAGAACATCAGTTCCATCTCCGAGGCTTGGGGCGTGGTAAAGGGGTGGTTGGAGCCACGCATAGCCCATAAGGCTAGGGAGCCCTGGAACTCCCATTATAGAATGGGGCCAGAGTACAGCAGGAAGCCATGTCCAAGAGGACGGAAAGGCAGCCTCCCTATTATCTATTGAACATCAAAGTCGTGGCGGGTGAGAATTGAGGATGCTTTTAGGCTAACTTGGCACGGTAAGGGGGCATTAGGGGAGATCACGGCTACCGCTAGGACGCCATCCCATTACAAGCATCAACAACAGACAGGTTTGTGGTTGCCTAGGACCCCAAAATACCTGGGATATCCAGTGATTAGGGGAGTTAGGAGTAGGTGATGTTAGTCAAATCCTTTCAAACATAGCAGAGAACTGGAACCAGGTCTTCCATGTCTGGGTTAGTGTTCTTATCAGTGAGCAGCTACATTAAAAGGGTACATATTATGTGCTATCCAATCATTTTCCTGTCACCTCATGAAGCTAAACCACTGCTCTTTGGATTTTACAGTCATTGGATAAAACCAATAGAAAAGCAGCACCGTGGAGAAGTTTATGTCTATTGGGACACATGGAAAAGGAATCCCACACTTCTGGAGAAGTAGCCATCTTACTGAGCTGAGCTGCCCATCCTCTTCCCCCAGTATATCTCTCTCTCCTGGCTACCCAAGGATCCAGTTCCTAAAGAAGCACTAGAAATGGGTTTGCATAATTCCTAAATTGAGAGGTAATAGTTAGAGCACTGTGCTAGGATGTCAACCTGCTGCAGGTTCAAGACCCTTTTCTGCAGAGGTACAAGTACCTTGGTCTCTATTTCATGGGCTGATACCTAAGCCAAAACCATGGTACAGCTGTCACATCCTCTGGAAGCTAGCACCTGTTAGTCACAGGTTTTTGGAGGGCAGAATTATTGTGACTTACGCACACACAGCATACGTGCTCATGTAGTCATGTCCCTGCTTGGTCAGTGTGTGACCTTCTGGGTGTACTCAGCAGTTGGTGTGGTCACTCATGCACCCAAACTACATGGGCAATAGAATCACAAACCAAGAAAACCACTTAAAAATGTGGAAAACTACAACTTAGAGCCATAAAGTAAAATGGAAATCTGCTCTTAAATCTTAGGTATCGCCATATTCATCTTTGCAATACCTTAGTCCCTTTGAGAATCTAGTCCACTAGTGAATCTAGCGTCCACTGTCCAGGCACTTGGAAAGCAGTTGGAGAGATTTCCAACCCCATTTTTGCCCCCACCACAAAGCAGAGGATATTATGTCTATGCTATTACAAAGGAAGTCACGTACATTTCCAAAGTAAAAGTAGACAGTATTGACTTTTTAGATATGCAACATTGTAGTACATTGTGGGTTTTCTTGCCATTAGAATGACAGTAGGTAAGAATAATGTGAAACAAACTAAATTTTTGATAAACTGTAAGTAGACATGGTATAATGTGGTCCGCATGCAAATATTTTATTATAATTAGCAAGACCTATAGCCTAGTATGGTAATGACTCCAAAACTACAGCTGCATGGAGAATCTACACACTGCTGTCGGTAATTTACTCTACGAGCCTGCAGGGCTGAGAATACTGCAGATGTGAAGTCCCAGGACAAATTAGGACCAGATTCAAATTTCATTTATCTTTCTACCATCTCCTTCCTTTCTGTCTTTTCCAATGGTTATCAAACTTCTGCCATCCTGTCACTATTCTTATCCTACGGCCAAAAGTTTGGCTTCCAACATTGTTGATGGAAAAGAACCAAGTTCAAACCTAGACGGGAACTTCAGTGTTATACAAACATTGTGACTAATTCTATGTCACTGTTAATGGGCAGATAGGAGATGTTAGTTACTGAACTAAATAATACTGAACTAAAATAATACTCATGATGCTGCAGTTTCAATGCCACCTCAACCATGGCCCTCACTATGGACAATTTGAAAGGATGAGATATAGACAATGGTTTCATTTCACTAGGGGCACTATTATAATGACATTACAGTCTTCCCAACTCTATATTATGCTAACTTACCATCTGTATGCAATTAAACTAAAGTTATGTGTTATTGTTTAAATGTGCTTTCTTTCTGATGCTACTGTAATCGTAAAAATCAAGGGCTGACCTCATTCCAGCATTCATTCTTCCAAATACAGTAAAGAAGTAAAGAGATATATGAGAAGAGAGGAAAAAAAGATGAATAGTAAAACAATAGTTTCTTACATTGTTTTTACTCTTGAAAAAAAAATCAGTCCAGAACTGGGTTGAGTGCTGAAGTCAATTCTAGTGTAATCTGAATTAGATATGATGAAACTTTTGGATAAAATAGCTGCCTTTCTGAATTCTGGTAGGGTTTTGATTTAATGTATTATTATACCTTGCCTTATTGGAACAAGTAAGACTCCTCAATGTGTCAGTTCCTGCCTTTTCATCCCCTGCAGGGTGTTTCTCATTGTTTGCTTATTATTAGGCACTTTGTGGCTATGTTATATGGGAGAGGTCAGATGTTCTTGTGGACATTTTTTTGGACAAATGTTTGGTGTGTGGATTCGTGATATTACAGGGCACTGGACTTGACGGTCTGGGGTGTCCTTTCCAATGTCATGTTCCTCAATAAAGTGTGTCTTCATATGCTCCATTGTGATGTGCACTATACTTCTTTACATGGAAAGTGAAGCACTTATACCTACCTGCATTTTTAGTCTTGTATGCGAGTAAGCACATCCTCTTCTCCCACCATTATCAGAACAGATTAGAGAAGGCTAGAAAACAGAGAAAGTCTTGGATCCATCCCTGCTATTCATTGACTATTCAGGATTGGTATAATAAGAGTTCTCCCACACGAGTTTCTGTTAAACAGGCTAATTTAATATCCAGCCACATTTGACTCTTTAGCACAACTGATGAAGTCCCCAATAACAAATTGACTGGCTGGGAGCAGCCTTTGGCACTAATCCAGAATGGGAAGGGCTTGCATTATCCATTCTGCCATCATGTACCCACATTATAGTATATGGCAAAGGCAAAATATTACTCTCCCGGAGCAAGGGGCAAGTAGGGAGGGAACTGCTTCAGAGCAGCGTCTCTAAGTAAAACTGTCTCCTGACATTTTGCTTGATGTGGGCTGGCTTACATATTGCTTTTCTCAGGGGGGTGCCAAAAACCAGAAGCTAGCCCACACAATGTGAGAATATTATATTTGTTGTTATTTGCACCCCCCCCCCTTCCTCTCATTCCCCATCATCATAATTTTGCTTTCTGATTACTTTTCTTTCATATAAATAAAACTGTTAGGATTAATTACCTTTCTCATTTCTTTTTGTTAGAATGTGTATATTGCTAAACACAAATAACTAGGTAATAGCTGTATACCTGCTGACCTTGTATAGTAAGTACCAAGTATATACTACATAACCACAAGGTAGAACACATTTGTTTTTATAGATGTAATGATATTGGGCACAATGTCTATATCAAAACTTGCCCTGTAGAGAACAAAAGCTGGAAACATCAATCACATTCTTTATAAATGTACAGCACAGCTCAGGAAGAGGAGGTGGATTATATAAACAGCGTAGGCAGCTACAGTATTTTATTTTCACAGTTGCAGAGATATTTACTGTATGAATAATATATGATATTCGCAGAATGAAAGCAGAGACATCAAAAATTAGACTGACCAGCAAACTAGGTCTGCGTTATTAAGGAAATTATCTGATGATTTATCTCTAAATGGGTACATATCCACACACATCCTCAGATCTGATAATAATGATAATGACTTTTGTAATGCCCCAAGGATGGGTCAACAGTCTTTTGTAAGGGGAAAAAAGAAATGAATTTTCTCTCTAAAAAAGACCAGGGAACAGAGAGTGTTGTGAAGGTTAAATGGCATATAGCTACAAGAAAGGAGCTACATTCTTATGATGCACCAAGCAGTGTAGGAAATAGAGTAGTTCACCTAAGGAGAGAATGAGTCTATTATACACTGTCATTTAAAAATGTGAGTGGCAGTTCATTCCATAAGGACAAGGAACTGAAAGTTCACAGGAATAATAAGTGAATAAAAATCTGTTAGCTATTGAGAAAAACAAAATGTCACCCTCCGTTAAGGATTCTCAAACACCTGGTGAATCAAAGAGGGAAAAGATTGTTTCAAGAAATACTCTAAGAGAAGCTAGAGGCCAGCCCTCCAGATGCAGAGTACTGAAGTCAGAGAGCACTGCAATTAATTATCACCCTGAGAATAGCAACATTTTCATCTCATGGGCAGATGTGGGAAGATCTATGCTTAGTTCAGAGGTGGATTTCTCGCCCATAGAAATTGGGGGCTAGATCCTCATCTCTTACAAATCAACATAACTCCATTAGTTTCAAGCTACATCGTCTAGGGATCTTGGAAGTCTATTTTACTGGATATAATGGTGACTGATCACCTTAGATCTAATTCACAAAAGTCTGACTTGCCAAAGGGACTTTAATGTCATGCCATCTAACATTTAGACAACCTGCCACATGGTGGAATCCTCCAGGTAGATACAGAGCCTCCACTTCCACCCTCCCCCCACCCCACCCAACAATGCATGGGGAAAGGTAGGTACCTAACAATGTAGACAGATGAAATATTCAGTAGTCCTTTAGCTAGTGAAACAGTCATAGAAAGATGATGCTCAGCTCTAAAACTATTTTAAGCCTCCCCAGTCTGTGGGGAAACTACACCAGCATGAATTAGAGCTAAACTGGTATCTGTATAAGGCTTAGTCCAGGGGTGGGCAAAATACAGTTAGTGGACTGGATCCAGCCCATGGAGGGATTTTGTCCATCCCATGGTGGGTCCCTTGGTCCTGCCTAGCACAGTCCCAATTAGAGATAAATCATTAGGTGCAGTGCGGCCGATGGCATGTCCGCCTCTCCCGGGCATGCAGCATGGCTGGGGCAACTTGGCAGCCCAACTCCATTTCCTGGTGCTGGCGGCTCCTTCTGGCTGCTGCTGCTGAGCCAGCCCTGCTGCCTGGGCACCTGGGCCCATCTGCCTTGCACCGACCACAGGGGATGGGATCTACATGTTCAGGTCACTCATCTGGGCAGCTTTTACTGCAAGAAGGGACTGGAGCTGCTGCTTGATTTCATGCCACTGCCTGGCTTTGGCAGTGGCCACCTGGCCATGGAGGCAGCAGCCAGGCAGAAGCTGCTGCTGGGTGCTGGGAAAAAGCAGGACCTGGGCACAGTCACCTGCCCCTTGCCACAGCCACAGTGTGATGGACCCTGGCGGTGGCAAGGGGGAAGTGGCCATGCCTTCCACCAGTCCCACTTTTTACCAGCACCCAGCAGCAGCTTCTACTCAGTCACCACCACTGTCACTGTCTGAAAGCCCAGACCACCCACCGACACCAGAGCCGGGCAGTGGCACTAAGTCAGGCAGCAGCTCCAGCCCCTCCTCTCAGGGTAGAGGGGCGGCTTGGAGGCAGTGCTGGTGGCCCTAGCTGAGTTGCCCCTGCTGCCACTGTCACCCGCTGCTGACCTGGAGCAGCTACTGTAGGTGCTCCAAAGTGCCAGCCTCATGCCTACTCCAGCTTTCCACCTACCCATAGCCCCATCCCACATAGGGAGTTTTGGTGAGCTGCTGTGGGGAGTGGGGTGCTAACTTAGCCCATCCCAGCTCCACAAAACTCCTTATGTGGCCCATGGCCCCAAAGAATTGCCCACCCAATTGCTCCATTCACTTAGGCAATTGATTGACCACACACAAATCTATGGTGCTTTGAGGAGCATCTGACTACTCTGTTCAAACCCTGACCTTGACTATTTTTGTCATGTCCCCAGTTCTTCCAAAGTGCTCTCTTCCATTATTTTACCATGCTGTCTTCCCCCCGAATCTGTGGGATTGCCAGAGTGATACTTCCTCTATCCCTACAATGGCCCTACAACACTTACCTTACATAGTACTCCCCAAAAGCAACCCATCCCTTCTATATGCTGTAAAGCATCTGGTACCTGCATCCTTCCCCTTCCTTTAGCCCCTACACTACAGATTAAAAATAGTTCTGGGTGAATGACCTTCCACTGCCCACTCAGTTCACTAATGGTCCCCCTGCCATTACTTCTTGAGTACCACCATACCTTCCTCCTCTAGACTAGCCCATTTGTCTACCAACACTAGTCCCCCACAACCCTCCCATTATTTTCACTTCCAAGCAGAGTGCTCTAATTAGGAGGCCATAGGCTAAATAATGACAAGAACATCCTCAGCCTGCCTCCCGTTAAACCTATTCCATTGCAGAACCAAGAGGGGATGATGTATAGGACCAAAAAGACAGCAAACCAAAGGGAGCCTTTCTCTGCGGCTCAGTGCAATGACTACTACCCTGAGGTCTGGCCCTTGCTCCTACCTCCAATACTATTTTTGCACTAAAGAGTTATTGGATAGTTTCAAACTCCCCGTGGATGAGCAGAGGCTCCCAGATCCCATTGGTTAGGGCTCTGCTTTCAGATAAGGAAGACCAAGTTAGATCAGGCCTCTCTGTTTCTAGGAAATGGTGTTAACCACTGGACTACTGAGCATAACAGAATAATGACGGCTCTCAAAACAGTCTCATCTCCAGTGTTTTTTGTGTAAGCCTTGATCCAAGAGGCATGCTCTGAGATTGTTTAGTAGATCAGGAGAGATCTTCGGATTGAGAATTTGCTTGGAATTCAGTTAAGGGAGTTTCGTGACTAAAGCATTTATGAATATTCCCAACAGCAAAAACTCGTTGGATTAGGCAGCAGTCAAGCAATAGTTTTGAAAATGTCAAGGCACCAAAATGAGTAACGTGGAGCCAGATTTAGGAGTTAGATGCCTAAAAGCCTTGAGATCTTGGCTTAGGTACTTGACAGCCAGATCTAGGGCCTGCCTTTTTGCACAGGACATTTAGCACATATTTTATTTAGATTGTAGTCATATTTATTTAATACTGTGCTGTATTAAAAGTTAGAATGTGTTCTGAGCAGTCACATGGTAGTTACACAACTCTAAGGTTAACATGCAACATGATGTGAGCCTGCACAGAGCCTGTTCGAGACCCTGTTGTGTTGCAGGGGCTGGGATTAACAGTCAGCTGAATATCAGTCTCAGCCACAGCATTGTACTGGAACTAGTTCAAGAGCACAGTGCAGTGCAGGGGCTGGGAATGACAACCAACACGCTGTGCTGGTATTAACTCTGGAGAGGTCAAATGATTACTGGGCACATGTTACTTAATACAATCTGAAGTTACCCCTCCCCTGGAAAGTTCTAGCTTTCATATGATCACATTTAGCATGCGTTTTACTGTAGGAATCCAGGGATGCTCGTGTTTTAAGCATAGTTAACATGCCCTAAGTGTAGTGTGTGACAAGGCCCCTAGATTGCTTCTGTCTAAACAGACATTAGGCAAAGTTTCAAGTCCTAAATTCCAAAAAGCAATCCGTATTGGTCCTGCTCTGCAAGCCACAACATGGATTTGAAGCCTATACTTTGCACTGCACAGTTCCATAGGTATCTATGCTTCAGCTTTTGAGCAGCAATCCAGGGCGAGTGCCTAGGTACTTGCCTTTCTTTGTGGATATCAAGCTCCACTGAGAACAAAATTGTTACTGGGCAGTATTTCATGCACAGAGCTCTGTGCAGTAATGAGGGGCTCCATTTTGACTGTAGGAATTTGGATCTTTACTTGAACTGTCACTTACTCAGTGCTGCTGCCTGCTGCCAGGAGATGCAGCATGTGCTCAGAGCTACTGTGAAATTCCCATAGCACAGGGAGCTTCCTGGAGTCACCCTCCAAATCATCCCCACTATAACACTTGTTTCAATCTGCAGAGAACCTGCAGGCTGTTAAAGGTACGTGCCCAGGTACATGCCCAGGTCTCTATAAAAGGGATCCTAATGGTACTCATGTGATGAGCACAGGATGAGAACAATCAGTGCTAGTGGCTAATGATCTGTCAGCAGTCAGGGCAGCATGCAGTCTCTGGCCCCAGCTACCCTGATTACTAGAGTGGCCCTGGCTACCAGTGGCCTAATTATCCCCAGCTGGCCCAGTTTCCCAGCATGGATGTGTCTTCCTGGATATAAGCAGCTGACCTCACAGTATTCCTGAGGCTATTTAATAGCACAGGTGCCTGCCATCTCCAGCTCATCCTCCTTCCCTCCCTCCCCAGGATAGCTCCTATGTACCTAGCCATGTTCCAGTCCAGGTCTGTTTACTTATCACTGGCTTCTTGCCCATGACTTGAGTCTGACTTCATGTTTCCTATCGGCTCCTAATTCCTGGTTCCCACCCACCAGCTCCTAGTTCATGGCTCATGAGCCCAGTCTGGATTCCAGTTTGACTCTAAATTGGATCCTTGCTTCCTGACCTTGCCTGTTCCTGACTCTCTATCTCATAATCCCCTGGTGTCAAGACCACTAGAGCTCACAGACATATACTAAAAGAAAATATGCCTGACTTATTTTTGTGTCTTGCAAACAGAAAAGCCCAAAAAGCAGACCCTTAAGGAGGAAATGTTTAAATACTGGACATCAGCCTAGCATCACCATTAATTTGAAATATCATGTAATATGATGGTGGGTTGGCAACTTCTGGATGTCAAACATTATGCCAAAACCAAGAACCACAGGGCATAAAACTTCGGAGACGCTCATATCCTAGAGCCAATGATCTGTGCACAATACACCAGAGCAAATAATAATTTGTCATTATTCCTTAGCCTTCTTAGGATAAAGAATAAGCAAGAACCAACCAAAGAAAATCAAAAATAGAAATTAAAAAAAAAACAGAGAGAAAAATAATGTTTTTATTTAAATACTTCTCTTCCTTTTACTGTGCCATGCCATGCTATGCCAAGCCAGACCTATGCAACCCACTCCTTCAGAAGTACAGAATGGGTTACATTTTCCAAACATTACCTCTAGCCGTGTATGCAGCAGCCTGCCTGCACTTTTGATCACCATTTAAGTCACTTAACCTGCCCAGCTCAGTTTCCTCTCCTGAAAAATGGGAATGGCAGCAATAATAAGGGCACACTTCACTTACAAATGCTCCTGCTCTATGAGTTTTAAGTAGCATTATTATTCCATATCGTTTATCAGATTCCATCCCTCTCTTTGACACCAGTGGACATGTCTTCAACTTCAATAGTTTAATGTATTTCCAAGGTAACAGGCTTTCCCATTCTTTTCCCATTCTATAGTTGTGAAGCTTTACAGGCCTGCCACTCTGCAGTCCTGATCAAATTGTACTGGAAAAGCAAAAAAATAGTTTGAGCTCTAGACACGTTTGGGTTTTTTTTACGTTTTATTTTTTCCCCCAGCAAGTGCAGTCTGCTTGTCAGTTTATACTTTAAAGATACATTCCAGGCAAAGATCTTGGATTCAGTAACTGAAAGGTGAGTTGTGAGAAACTTTTCAGATTCTAGTCAATGGCCATGTCTACATGAGACGCCGACTGAGCAGTAGTCACTGTGCAGTCATTTAGTACTTGCATTTACAAGTACTAAATGACTGCGCAGTAACTGGAGTTACTATGCAGTAGCATTGCCAAACGACTTGTAGGTGATACTTTTAGGTAATGGCAGGAGCTCATTACTACAGAGCAGTAGCAACCCATCATGCTTCGTGCCACACAACACTACTGCGCAGTACTAACAAACTACTGTGCAGTCAGCGTCTCGTTTAGACATGGCCAATAGCGAATAGCCTTAAACTAGTTGGAATTTAGGCACCTAACTCACAAATAGCACTCCTAATTCAGGACAGTCCATAGCTGCAGAACCATGTAGGTACTTCCATTTTGGCCTGAAAGATCTCTGCCTAAAGAACCCACTTGGATTTTTTCCTAAGATGCTTCTATTCAAACCCCTTGAAAAATAGTGCTGTGGTAGCATACATAAGGAGCTCAAGACTCGCTGAATTGTGATCCAGGAGGTAGGTGAACAATGTGGACAAAGCCCTGCCTGCCAAAACAATGGAAAGATGATGCTTTCAGAAATGGTAAGTTATGCAAAACACTCTCTTCAAAGGCTTTCCCATAAGTATAATCAAAGACTGCATCTTATTTGTCTGCAATGTGTCTTCTGTTGTTTATCAGTTAGTCATTAATGTTAAGCATGTCAATGCATTGTCACTTTACATTTGAGAGAAGAAGAACAGATAAAAAGAATGGTTTTGATAGAATAAAAGAGCAGCTCACAACAAATAATTCCACTTTTGCACTACCTGAAGTAAATACAGCAAGCCTCAGGTGTAGAGTTAAGAGTCCTGATCCAGAGTGCACGGAGACCAGTGGAAGTCTTTCCAATGACTTCACTGGGCATTGGATCAGGGTGCCCAGGTGAAAATGAGAGAAAAGAAATTAGGCAGAATTAGAAAGGCACAGCTTATGTACAGCCTGAGTATAAATGATGGATGAAGAGCTATTGACCCCTAAACAACAAGGATTACAATTTGTCATGTGTTAAGTACACCTGAACTTCTTTAATACTTTTGCCTCAAAGAAAAAGCAGCAGACCTGAGCAGGCACCATTGATTATTCTTATTATTAGTCCCTTGTTCTCTACTTTAATAGTGATTTTTTTCCCCTAGTTGACTGAAAATACATAGATTTGTTCTATGGTAAAATAATAGACCTAACTGGAAAGTCTAAATGAAAACAACATTTTTGATGGAGGATGTTGAATGTATTTTTGATTTTCTATTTACAAGATCTACCTGACAATAATCACAATGCTATGGTGAGTGAAGACCCAGAAAAGATTAGACTGACTAAAAAGATGAGTTATATAGATAAAGTTTAGATTGTAGTAACCTAAATAAAGTGGCCTGATTGTAACAGGTAGCAAATTCCTATAGCTATTGCTGAAGCTTGTAGTTGCTGCACGTGCCTTGTATTTCTGCATATCAGACCACTTCTATTTAGTTGTTTAATGTTTAGGTACCAAGGCAGTAGTCAAAAATGATTTATCATCAGGTGCCTATCTTAAGGTAGTTTGAAGAATCTGAATTTTAAATGTCGGGTGCACAACATGTCATGAAAACCAGGCCCCTCCCACATGTGCCCCAGGTACCCTTTGAATCATTAAATGTTTTGCAATGATATTAATAGTAGCAGCAGAAGGACCTGAACATATTGGTTTATAATATCTTTCATGCCCCAAAGTGCTCAGGGCTTCTGCTTTTACATCTCTTCTGAAAAATGCAGCTGCGGCAGCAGAGGCAAATATACAGCAGATACACACCTTTAAAAGCAGCAAAATATGACAGCAGCCATGGCAATTTAAAGTGGAAGTGACAGCTGCTTTGTGTAATGCCAATTATCTTTTTTTCTGCTTGAGAGCTGTAAAATGTTCACCAGAGCATATGGAGTAGTGCTTGAATCCTGCACTACAATAGACTGGTGAAAGGTATGTGATGAGAAATAATGTGTCACTGCTCCTATCTGTTTTCATTTGAAATATGTGTGTATGACCAGCAACTCTAACTTCCAAGTCACAGCCTGCGGCCAGTTTTTGTGTTCACATCTAGCTTTGGGAAAAACAGCGTATGATATTTCTATCAGCCTCTGGTAAACAAAGCAGTAATCTAGGTCTGGTGAAGTGAAACCTTTAACCTGTCCATACCTTCTGCTGTACTCTAACCTCTGGACCCAATCATGCCCTTTGTTTTTAAGCAGAGCTTCTCAACAAATGCAATGAGAAGCTGTTGTTTAAAATGTCAAAATATGATTCTTTTTCATGAATAGGTGTCAATGAAGGCTACATTTTCAAAGCACCACACGTGATGTTATTTTAGTTCTGCGCCACAGCCTACCACCTCTGTCGTCAATAAGAGTCGGTGATAAAAGTAAATCCCTGCTCACCATTGAAAATGTAGCCCTGATTGCTTTCATAGCCGGTCCTCTCCTTTGCAACTCCCATTCTGCCTCTGGTAAGGAAGCAAATTGTTGCATTTTTTTCTTCATTTAATAAAAAGTTACAGATCAGTTCAAAAGTGTCATTTTAATATATCCACCCACTCCCTGATCAGTTTGGCTGTTATGAAAAAAGAAAGAAGTGTTGTGCATTCTTAAATAGGCACTGGTAAGCAGATGGACTCTAGCTGAAACATTCTGGGTGAGAGAAAGCCGAAGTGTTTTATTTCCATGTCTGCTGTGCTGGCAATGGAGATCTGATTCTGTTCACATTTGCAAATTCCAAGAGGTGTGGAGTGGGAGAAGGGAGATCTCAGAATTTTCGGTGAAGTTTTACTAAACACAGTGAAAAAGGCCCACAATGCATTGCAAAAATACAGAACCTACAGAAGACCAAGGGGAAGGAACAAAAAACCACGGAGAGAAACACAATTTCCAGTTACAAATCTGGGTTCACATACTAGCTGGTTTGTAATCACTTTGATATGGTCCTAACCTCCCAAGATCCACGTGTTGCCATAACAGAATATATCTGAGGTTCAAGTTAGGACTTGGGTTCTCTTTTTTAAGCAGATCAGTCTCCTTTGCTTTTCTCAGGAGGTTTTTGAGAAGCCAGAAACGGCTAGCAATGTGGCAGCAGAGGATTTATTACCATATTAACTCAAATATAAGATGATCCTGATCATAAGATGATCCCCCAATAATTAGACTCTATATATGGAAAATTTATAACTTTGATACACTTCTCCAGTTATAGAATGTAATTATTGGAGGTTTGTCTTGAATTTGTCGACCTCCCACTGCTACAGCAGGGAAAATAAATCTGAGGGGTTAGATAGCCCCTTTGTCCTCTACACCCCCAAATTCTTCCCCCTTCAGCCCCTTTCCCACTCCTCACTGTTAGCCCCTGTTCTCCCTGATCATATAATAGTGAGGAATAAATTTGGAAAAACTGACTTTGACATAAACATAGCTGTAGCAATTTGCATATAGTACCCATAGATTGAATTTACCCAGAAATGATACATTTTACCCTTTTTTGAAACTGCTGCAAGTTTTAGCACAGGTATTCTATAAACTCACTTTTAAGAAACACTTTAATACCTACTTAGGGAGAGTACAAATGATTCATGATATTAGTCCGAAGCCAAAAGGCTCATAAGTTATTATACAGGTTTTTGGGGAAGGCCCCAGATGAGTCAACAGCATTTCAAGCCCCAGTGATCCCACAGCTCAGCACTGCCCAGTATGTGTGTGCACTCCAGATACCCCTCACAAAGGATTCATGTGCTAGTCAGTCCCCCACTCATGACTGGAACCAGATATTCTTGTCACGAGTCCTGGGATCCTCCAAAAATGTACATGTAGATGAGACATAGGGCAATCTGGTTTGGCTTCACCTAATGGAGGGCAGGGCCATACTAATCATGCAGGGCAGACTGAGAGAGGGGCTGACAGAGGGATTTGAGGTAAACTGCTTAAGGTCCCGCTTGGAAATGTTTTCCAAAACATTAAGGCTGGTAAAAAAACAGAAATAATTGGAAATGAGAAAGGTGCAGCTCAATTGTGGGAGCAAAAAGGAAGTTAAAAAGTATGAAATACAGTGGCTCACCATAACTTGAAAATGAGTCAGTGCTGAGGGGGACTGACTCAACGATCACTAGCGTATGGCTTATTCAGGTGGATTGTATTAACTTATCTTTGTAGAAGGTTCCCATGAGCAGCATAATTTCTTGCTTGCTCCTTGATTAAAATTAAGTGTAGTGACTGGGTGGAGGCCTAATTTTAACGCTAGGATGGAAGAGGAAAATGAGTTCTCAGAATCCAGAACAGCATTGGTGGTGGTTTTGGATAAGAGAGTGGTAGTTATGGCAGGGAAAGCACCCAAGAAATAAGCAGCAAATTGAAGAATAGAAGTGAAGATCAAGAGTCTGATAGAGAATGAAGGAAGATGGGGAAAAGGAGGAAAAGAAGCTAGGAAAGAAACGTATGGAGGAATCAGTGATTTGGGGGGAGACTTTGAAGGAAACAATGAGGAAAGAGTCCAGTAGTAGGCAGGAAGAACAGGAGGAGAGGAAATCAGGACAGAGAAATGAGGAAGGAAACAGTGATTGAAGATAAGAAGACTAGTAGGAAAAATAAGGCAGACTCACAAAGAGCAAAAAGATGGGAAGAAGTGAGAGATGGAGGGGCAGGTAATCTAGTCCTAAGAATAAGAGCAGTATTAACAGGGGAAGGAGAACAGAGAAGTCAGATGATGGATAGATATGAATTTATAGAGAAATTATTTTTTGAAATCACAGATGTTAAAGAGTTGTTGAGCCCCAGCTCAAGTCTGGGATCGTGCCCGGTATGCAAAGGCCAATAAAGATACCAGGGGTGAAAGTATAAAGAAGGTTTATTGCTAGCAATAAAAGGTGCGAGTGGAATAATTTCACGTAACAAGCACACAGATTTCTAATTCTAAACATCTTTTATACAGGGGTTTTGGACCTTCATAAGTATCCTTGTTTGCTAATTGGTTACAAAGGAGTGATGCAAGGAGTTCTTTACTGAGCATGTCTCTATACCTGTGTTTTAGCTATGCATCTCATTTACATACATGTATGTTTCATTAGCATACTTTTTCCCCACCTAGGGGCGTGATTTTTAGTATTTTAATGAGCCCTTTAACCCAGTACTTAGCTTCTTGCTTTTGTTTTCAAGCCCCCTTTATCTAGGACTGTCTCCTCCTTATCATCGCAGATGGGCATTCGTCTCATAACATTCTCTTCTGCTTCGTCTCCGGGTAGTGCTTTCTAGGTCACTCCTTACAGAGTGAGCATCTGAATAGTCTTGTCACCTTTCCTAACCAGAAGTTTTGGAAATGTTATTATTGGAGCCAAGAAGCATATGAAGATTTTTCGAGAAAGTATACAGTAGTAGGTGAGAGAGAAGAACTTAAGGGGATAAGATTTATTATGGGAAAAAAGACAAAAGAAAGGGCAATAATTAATTTATTGTACATTGATATGCTTGAGATAGAAAAATGGTTGGAGAATTATGTAACAAATGTTATGTATGTTGAGAAGCTACGTGATAAAAACAGTGTGTGGATGGGATCGTGGAGAGTTTGGGTGGCAATGAGGGTAGATAAGAAGTGGGATAATGAACTTACATCAGTAGTCCAACTATGGTCACACTGAGGGTTTACGATGTATTTTGGCAAGTTAAACTCTGCATCAAGTGTGGGTTGGAAGGACATCTGGCTACGTACTGCCAGTACACAGTATGCTATAGATGTGAAGGGAAAGGGTACAGGGTGGTGGAGTGCCAAGAAGTACTGAAGTTTGGGAGAAGAGGGACACTTACAGTGGTGATGACCATAGTCCTTCTCAAATAAAGCTAGAGCTACAAAGCAGCAGCAAAGATAGGGAGGAGAAGGTGAGGAAGAAGAACCTGTTGAGTCAGAATGTATGACAGTGGAGGAGACACAACAAGAAGGAAGAGCTGGGAAAGAAGAGAGTGACAGTTCAGTAGTTGAAGTGGTATAGCTGGTGACAGAGGAGGGAAAAGAAGGAAACATAAGTGGAACAAGTGACTTTTAGACAGAGGAGAGGGAAAG
>NW_005842144.1:610978-614425 GCF_000455745.1 Alligator sinensis
ATGCTACAGGAAGAAGGAAAGGAGGAGGAGTGAGGACAGAACAGGAGGAAGAAGAGAGCCAAGGTGGGAAAAGAAAGAAATCACACACTATGAAGCTTAGAAAGGAGGTGGGCAAAGAGAGAGGTGGTGGGGGAGATGGGTTGACAAAAAACTCATCGGAGCTAATGTGGTCTGGGACGAACGGTGAAGGGAAAGGGGAGGAGGGAAGCAGAAAGGTGGTGAAGAGGGTAAAGGGGAACTTATCTTAAATATCAAAGCAATAAAACAACTGGCAAAGACTACAGGGATGTGAAGAGGGGGAGGATTCGAGCTGACTGTGTCAAGCAGCAGCATAGAAGACTTGTAAAAGTGCTAGAGATGTGTAATTTAAATGGACCTGCATGACTTTGTGCATTGCATCTAAAAATTTCAGGAGTGCGTTATCAAGGAAGAGGTGAGATAAGATTTTGCTAATATTGAGTGGAGTCAAAGAGAAGATATTATGTTTACAAGATTGTGGCCTTCCATGGGAGAGGCATTACAAGCATTTTGTTAAGAGATGGGGATGAGGTCCATCGTGGTGAGGGGGGTCAGATGTAAACAAAGCAGCTGGAGTCACAATTTTGTTCGAGACTGAGGAAGTGGAAGTGTGGCAAATGAAAGTAATTATGGAAGGGAGATTGCAATGGATGGTGCTGGAGTTTGAAAAGAAAGTGTTAGAGGTTTTTAATATACATGCGCTAGCTGAAAAAGCAGGAAGGATTGCCCTGCTTAAGAAATTTGAGATGTATGTAGATGGAGGTAGGCAGCAAATTCTGGTGGGGGTCATTTAATTGCATTATCAAGAAGGGGGATAGGAGAGGGGATGGAGAGGAGAGAGAGGTAAACAGCTTGTCAAACATACTGATTAATATCAAAGAAGGAGGTTTAAAAGATGTAGGGGCCAGTGGAAAGGTGATTATGTGGTTGGAACCAAGTAGGAGACAGGTGGATTGATTTTGTATTAACATTAAATGGGCTAAGGATTGGAATGAAAGAGATCCTAGATATGACCTTCAGTGATCACCAGACGTTGAAAATATAAGTGAGTTTAGATAAAAGTAAAGCTGGGGGGGAAGGGGATGTGGAAGTTAAATGTTCAATTATTACAAGCTGAGAAGACCTGTCAACAATATGTGGAACAGAATAAAGGATGGAAGACACTGAAGAGACACCACAAAAGACTTTGGGAGTGCTGGACAATGAAAAGGAGAAGAACAAGAGCATTTTTTCAGAAATATTAGTTGCAGCAAAGCAAAGAAGAGGGTAGAAGAGCTAAAAGAAATGCAGGCAGGGAAACAGGACTCATTAAAGGAGGTGGTAAGAGGAAGGAAAGTAAAAGAATACATAAAGTGATGGACTGAAGAATGGTTCAAAAGGAAAACAGATGAGAAAATCTTTCTCACTAGAGCACTTGGGTGGAGAAGGGGGAAAGATGGTGTAAGTATTTTTCTGCAAAATTGAGAAAAAGATGGAAGGACCTGAAAGCAATGAGAACTAAATGCGGTATATGAATAGAAGAGAGTACAAAGGTGTTTGACACAATGCTGGAGTTTTATAAAGAGCTGTATAAAAGAAGAAGAATGGATGGAAGAAAAATGAAGGTGTTCCTTGAGGGGATAAAGGAAGGAATAGAAAATGGGAAGAAACAAAAATTGGAAGAGAAGTTAAGTATGAGAGAGGTGGAGGATGGCTTAAAAGCTTGAAAGAGAGGGAAGATGCTGGGAAGACGGACTTCTGGTAGAGCTCTATGAAGAATTTTGGCAATGGCTGTGGACAGATATAATAGAGGCATTCAGGGAAATAATGGAGGGTGGGAAAATAGGAGAGGATTTTGCAAAAGGTGTGGCAACCTTAATATTCAAAAAGGGAAAGGAAGATGTGTTAGTCAACTGGATGCCAATGACTCTCTTAAATGTACACTACAAATTGATGGTTAAAGTACTGGCCAAAAGAACGTGTGAAAGTTTAGCAGATGTGATACAAGAAAAGCGAATGTGTGTCATTCCTGAAAGGTATCTCAAACCCTATGGTTAAGGAGAGATGTCATATTGGATATGGAAGAGAGGAAAAGAAGCACAGTAAGAATGAATTTAAATCAGGAAAAAGCTTACAATAGGGTTGAACATGATTTCATGTCTGAAGTATTGCAGAGGATGGGGTTTCCTGCAAAGATGATTGTACAGATCAAAGTGTTATATAGTAAAGTGGGAAGTCAAGTATTGGTAAATGGTTACTTGAGTAAAGCATTCCCCAAACAGCAGCAAGACAAAGATGCCCACTGTCCCCCTATCTTTTTGTATACATGATGGAGCCATTAGTACAGAAAATTCATCAAGATAAACTGAAAAGCAGTGTGAAGATACCAGGAGGAGAAGTTAAACATACATTATATATGGATGATGTGAACATAGTGGCTCAGGACAATGTATCATTCCACAGAGTATTGAAACATACTGAGGGCTATGGTGATATGTCAGGAGCAAAATTAAAGAAGATGAAAAGTACTTTGATGGGAGTGGGGAATTTGGAGAATTTACAGACATTCAGGCTGTGGGTGGGAGAGGGTGTAATCAAGATCTGTGGAATCCCAATTGATGCTGAAGGGAAAGGAACAAAGGTGTGGGAGTAGTTAGAGGTAAGAGTGAGACAACTTTTAGGATTTGGGAAGGGCAGAACATTATCTTTCAAGAGTAAAGTGGCTGCACTCTTGCTGATCATCCTTTGCACGGGAGTGCCAAGTGCCAAGTCTCCAGGCCAGGCATGGGCAACCATATTCCCAACCCACTGACGTGTACCCCATGGACCCAGAGCCATGCCTAGCCCTAGGCATCCAGAAAAGCACCATCCATCATGAGTTGCATATGCCTTCATGTCCTGGCCTGCCTGCACTGTGCCACATTGTCATGCCACCTGCATCAATACAGGGAGGCCCAGGAGCTGTGGTATGTCTTTCTTGTCAACCTGTGTGACACTCACCTCAGGCTGAGGGACATCACACACACCCATCTAGACATGACATGGCAGCTAGTCACCATGGCATGTGGCTTCATGTCCCCAAGCCAGCAGCCAGTCATCCCACACAGGGCCAACCACTGCACTCTGTATCTGCCAAGCATCCTGGTTTGGGCCACCCAGGACTCCATGGGTGCTGGGGTACTTTGGCACCGGCTACAGAGTGCCAGTTCTGAGTCTGCACCCCCAGCACCAAATGATGCTAGGGGACGACCCTTGGCATCTGGGATGATGAACAGTGGGTCCAGACTCTCCTCATGCACTGGGCCACCTTCATGGACATCATTGCTCAGCTGACCCCCCACATCATGCTCCAGAACAGGGGTTTTCAAACTTTATAAATAAGTGTACCCTCGGTGGTCCCCTTTTTAAGAAGTGTAGCCCCAGGGGGCGGGGGGGGGGGGGACGGGCGCG
>NW_005842144.1:614653-629011 GCF_000455745.1 Alligator sinensis
GGGGGTGGGGCAAGCAGTCAGACACGGAGCAGAGGGGTGACGAGTGGAGGAGTGGCGGCAGCCTGGCATCTGTATGTCCCTGCTCTCACCCCACCCTGGCCCTGCTTCTGTGAGGCAGGGATGCAGGGTGGCAGTGCTCTGTCCCCGCCTGCCCCCATGTACCCCCTGGGACCTGCTCTGGCCAGCTGGGAGGACACTCCACTTCTCTCAGGAGCTGAGCATGGCCCTGAGAGATAGGGCAGGAAACTGCCCATGGCCAGGGGGTGGGGGGCCCGGTGCCTTGGCTGCAGTTGAGGATGGGAGGGAGGGGTGATAGGGAAGGAGAGCTTGGTCTGCCCAGTGCTGAAGGACAGAAATCTTTCAAGCATTTAGTGACCTGGGGCCCTGCACTTTGAGTGGTCAGTGCCAGGCAATTCACCTTCTCCTCACCATGACCCTTCATCCCTGCAGCCTCCACCTCTTCTGGGCTTCTTGGCCACAACAGCCTGAGAGAGGGCTGTAACTACAGGGATGGCTTGTAGCAGCTTTAGGTCCTACAACCCCCACTCAACCTTCCTTTCCCCCTCTGGCCCCCCAGGGACCCAGTGTCTGGGTTGCCATCATGGCCATGGGGAGTGGGGATGGACCATACCTTCCTGGGCTGCACACTGTTCTCACTCTCATGTGTCCTGCACATCTGGAAGAGAAGTCACAAGGTGTCAGAGGAGTGAGTCTGAAACACCCATGGCAGTAGCGTGGGGAATGGCGTCCTTGGTTGCTTCGCCACAGTCTGCAGGGTCAAGGACTGGGGTGGAGGGGCCTTCCAGAAGTTGGAGGGCCTGGGCTCACCGTTTCTGTGGCACTGGACTCCTACATGTCATGCTCCCTGCTCTCAACTACACCTGAAAAGACGCCAAGGGAATTCAGGTCCAGCTACACTTCAGTTCCCACATCCGGGGCATATGTGGGGACCAGCACAATGGGACAGACTCCTCATGGGCCAACTCTAGCAGCTGATCTCTTGCCACATGGTCCCAGGGGCCTACTCCTGGGCACCCAGTTGTCCCATCATTTTGGGACCTCCCTGCACCTCCTCCTCCAGTGGGGTCCCTGCCAAGGACTCCTCCCACCGCCCATATTGTGCCATGGGTGTGTGGACGTCTCAACAGCTCTGGCCTTTGTGAGACAGCACCTTGTAGAAGGTCATGATATACCTCTGGGGCCTGGACCTTTTCTTTGCATCATACATGCACTTATACTGGATCTTCAACTATTTAGTCTTGGTGCAGCACCTCTCCCTCATCCCAAATGGCAGTGAGATCCCTCACCTCCCCATAGCCCCAGTTGTGTGATGGGGGTTGGGTAGTGGAATAGGACGGGGCAGGGTCTTTCATGGTCCATGGTGGTGCCCAAGGGGTCTTAGTGTTCATAGGTGGGTGAGGATCTAGCTTTAAAGGAGTAGATAGAAGAATGGGAGGAAGGCTGGAAGGGTGGATGGATGGAAGGAGTGGAGGTTATGCAAAGGTGCAGGTCCCAGTGTGAGGCTTTCCCTCTCCCTGCAGGTCAGTGCAGACCCTGCTCCAGAGTAACAGGAGCTCCATTGCTCCAGAATCAGGCCAGCCCCACAACCTCAGACTTCCCAGGGGCTTCCAGCAGACACCCCATGCTGCTAGCAAAGCCCTATGCCTTAGCCTGGGAATTTCCACTGTCCTCTACCTGCAACTCAGAGGCAGCAGGCCACAATCCACCTTCTCCTAAAGTTTCCAGGGACATTCATCTGCTTACCCTGGCTTGGATGCTCAGTGCCCCCCACATTAACCCCCGCTGCCCTAGTACTCCAGGACCATGTAGCTGCAGGCCAAAAAAGCCTTGCAGCACCCTAGGTGTACACGGCTTGGGTACCTGTTGGTAGTGGCTGAGCCACGGAGGTCATAGGGTTGCCTTCTTACAGGCCCAGTCCAGATGTTCTGCCCCCTGCCACCTTGACCTACCAGAGGCAAGCCTTCTATGCTGGCTCCCACTTGGGGCAGGGGCCATGCTGCATTATGGGTGGAAGGATGCTTCACTCTGGCCTTTGAGATGTGTGGGAGCTAGGATCAAGGACTGTGGGGCTGTGCCTCAACATGGGTTTTAGGGGGTCCCTGACTGGGTGTGGAGGAGCCAGGGTCAGGGTCTATAGGGCTGTGAGCATTGGAGTTCTCCTGAGATCAGAGTGAGGTCTGTGTGTCCATCAGAGTGTACATAAGTGCTTCACAAAGGGGTGTGGGGCATGACCCAGGGACTCGGGTGCCCAGGTCCCGGGTCTCATGCAGGAGGATGTAGATGCCCCCTTTCCCCCTGCAGCCTATCCACAGCTGATAGATAGCTGGAGGCAGGAGGCAGGGCTGAGGATGGGTGCTTTGCTGGCTTGACCCTGGATAAGCTCAGGGATAGGTACTGTTAGGCACCCAGCTGGAGCAGCCAAGTGTGGCCCAAGTGCTAGTTCTCCTCCCTGCAGGGGTGGGGAGGGGACAGGATAGCAGGGGCCACAAAGGAGAGTAGGATCCCAGAGTACAGTGACCTATCTTGAATCGATAGGGGAACTGGTACAGGAGTTTGATTCACTAGTCTAAACTAAATCGATCTGATTTGAGTGTACCTTGAACCAGATCTATCTTAGACCTTGTTCCACCATTTTTAAATCGGTCTATGTATGCCAAACTTCTGTACAGAGATGGGTTTAGATTGATTTCTGATCACGTAGACAGAGCACTGATGAGTAGTTATGTCTTGGCCTGTGTATCCACACCCATGATGTCTAGACAGTTAGTAGTTGGAGTACAGTGGCAGTACCAATGAACTGCAGTCATGACGTTGAGCCCCACTGGGTTACATGCTGTATAAAGACAGAGTAAAGGGGGACTCTATGGTGGCACCACTGTGCTAGATCTGGGCCCTGCAGTTTTGATTTACAGTTTCTGGCTTAAAGAGCCATGTGAGACTAGTGACCATTTCAAGGATTCAGGTGTTTGTCAAGGGCAGGGTTCTGTCTTGACATGGCAATCCAAGGCTGGTTTAAATTCCCTTACATAAGCTAAAGCTATCTATTCAGATGCTTGGGTGTTGAGTCTCCCCCAGATAGCCATGGGCCCTAACAACTCAAACACCACCATCCCATTCTGCACTGAGATAATTTGCTCAGGACCACATTCCCAATGGAACAGGGGGAAAATGGGAAGGGCTTTCTCTCCCATACCTCATGTATGCATTCAGGACAATTTTGGTCACTGCATCTGTGGGAAATAAGGTCTCTTTATTTTATGGCCTAAGGAACGGCCTCAGAGCTAGACTTCTAGTATGTGGAGGTGTCCTGTGAGGCATAATTGTTTCCTGAACTCCCCCTTGATCACTGCAGCTCTTCATCACCCTCAGTCCATGACACAATAGAGCCCTCAGCAATATTTCCCTTGGAAAAAAACTCCGATTAAAGATTGTGGGTTTTTGCCTGATGCTCTCACTAGCATAATGAATCAAAGCCAATGGCATTATCTAACAAAGTACGAAAGAGGCTTTGTGAAGGCAAAATGCCTGCCACCGCACCCAGGAAATTAAAGTCACATGCCAGGCCACACATGGCATCTGTCTGCTCTTATACTCAGGCTCATAGCCTGAAATAAATATTTCTCTCAGTGCAGCCCCTACTGTTAGGTAATATAGATTTCTCATTTTAAAAATATTGCTATCAAGTATCTCATAACACTTGTGCCATAGCAACCTGTTAGTGTGATTTACTTTGACAGGAGGCAATGGGTATTTTATTGTTTGACCTCTTCTGCTCTGGAAATGTAGGTTATTTTTTTTTCGTAGGATCTGTTTTATTTAATCTTACAGCAGGTGGTATTGAATCTCCACATCATTTTGCCTTACTTAGGTACAGCCTTAGAATAAATAATTTAATGAAGTCCAGGGATTTCATGAAAAGAGATATAATACTCCTTAGTTAGGCAATTCTTCACTTAGTCAAATCAGGAAGGAGCTGTTTTTAAAAATGCACACAATAAAATTATTCAAGTCCCTTCCTGCTTTTGCAAGTGGAAGGAGGAGACCTATCCAAAGCCTATTAAATTTAATGTTAGTCTATGGCTGACTTAAATGGGCCCTTAAAAAAGCAGAGGCAACGATTGCAGATTAGACAACACAGAAGTCATGCAGAGAAAGCCCATTTCTGGTGAACCCAGGATGAATATGTGATGGCCATCATCTTAGGCCCTGAAGACTGAACTGGGGAACTCCAAAGCCAAAAGCATGAACTAACAAACCAGGACCCCCTAACAGACTCGTGTCTTGTGGAGACTCAGCCCAGAAGGGAAACCAGTAAAACCAATGGGTTTCACATATGCTGATGAAGAAATGCAAATTGCCCCAAAGGCCAGGTCTTAACTTGCACTAAGAATTATTTTCTTTTCTTTTCTCATATTTGGTTAATTATGAAAAGAAGCCTGCCCCACTACTGGGCCATTACTTCAATTGATCTGACAGTTTCCACATGGTCAGCTGCTCTCTTCGAGCCACTTGAATTCTTCAGCATTTGCACACTTACAGAGCCTGTAGGATTTATAGGAAATACCAAAATTCACCAGAGAGGAACGAGAAGATCCTCAAAACTGCGACTTCCTCCCTGATGGAATATCTTCAAAGCCAGAGTGTCAATAAGATCTTCTTGGGTCACTGAGATAAAGGGTGTGAAGGGAGATGTAATAATCAGATAAGCTGTGGTTAAGCATCCCAACAAAGCAGGACCTTTGAAACATTTCATGTGTCGCTATACCAGAAATCAAGGGAAAAAAGGCAACTGCACCTACCACTGCGCTAACCTCTCTGCAAAATGTGGTTTGAATTTTTGTAGGCATCACAGCAAAAGATTTGAAGTGGCAGACAGAAGTGCCTTTTCTGCTGTTTATGGGCAGCTTAGCCAAAGTATGTGGGACAGAAAGGAAATAAGAACAAAGCTGCTGCTTTGAAAAGCTAATAAACGGGTGACTGGGGATGGCATTGTGGGATGGCTGAAGGCAGGAGCTGACTACTTCATACTGAACAAGAGATAATTGGCCTTGTTACACATTAATTTTAGGCATCTCCTGGAGCTCTTAACCCCTGCATTTCCCACACATTAACATATGCAACTAGTTTTTAGCACCCTTTAGGTGGCTTAAAGTTATGCTACTCCAGGGCAGGAATATTTCTGATCTGAGTTACCCAATTCATGTTACACTACTGTGTAGCCACTCTAGGTTACATATTAGTGCAAACACTCCCCTCCCTCCCAACCCACCTCCCTTCCATTGGGCTGCTGTGCCCTGCCAGCCCAGATCAGCCCACTGCCTCCCGCACCCCATCCCTCACCTGATCAGGTGCCCCAAAGTTGGGCCTGCCACCCTCTGCTACCCAACACACCAGATCCCTTCTCACTCTTCTCTGCCCGCCCCACCCCCTGGCTTACTTTTGGCTGTCCGGCTGTCCTAGGCTGGCAGGCAGGGAAGAAGAATCCACCTGCGCAGCCACTGCTGCTGCCACCACCACACTAAAAGGAGAGGAGCGGAGAAGAGAGGAGAGCAGCAGCCTGGTGGCAGCAGTTACAGGGACAGCTCAGAAACATTTCCCCTTCCCTGCCTGCCCCCCTGGGACAGCCCAGCAGCGAAGAGTAATCTGGGAGGGGCAAAGGGGGACTCGTGGGGCTGTGGGAGAGGGACAGGGGGGAGCCCCAGCCCAGATTGTCCCAGTTCCCACTAGATCAAGCCCACCATCCTTTGCTCCCCAGCACCCCAGATCCCTGCTCAGCCTCCCTTGCCTCCCTGGCATGCTTTTGGCTGCTACTGCCTTCTTGGGGAAGTAGGCAAGAAGGGGGAACCTACCTGCCCACCCCCACCACTGCCACTGCCACTCTCTGGGCTGGGTAGGCAGCTACAAGTAAGCCAGGGGACACAGGAAATGTGGGCAAGCTGGGGGTGGGGGAGGATCCATGGATGGGGAGGACATGGGGGAACCCCAAGTAGCAGTTGGGGGGATCCCCAAATGACAGGGGGGAACCCCAAGTGGTGGGGGAACCCCAAGGAGAGCCCTGGGGGTATGGAGCCAGGGGGGAAGCCTGGGGGACAGGATTCTTACCTTTAGGCCCCTGCTGGCTTGAATGTGCAACTGCTCCAAAGTCAAGCTACTAGCAAAATCAATAATAATAATAAGCGGGGTAAGAATAGCTGGTGACAGACCCTGGAAGTAAAAGAGAAGACAAGCAGCTTATATTTTATGCAGAAGAAAAAAAGAGAGCCAGTGGCGGGTTTAAAAGAGAGAAATGTGCTCAAGACAACAGGCTGAGAAAATGACTGTTGCAATAGCATTCTGGATGGATGCAAGTATGAAAAGTTCATATAGCTCCAGTCAAAGAAAAGGATAATACATTCTGTATCATACAGATAGAGGTAAGTACCCATGTTAGTCTGAAGTCAGGCAGGAGGCAGGTTAGATACACACGTACAGACTAACTGAATCAGATTTATGTAGGGTGCATCTACACGTCGCTCTACAGCAACATAGTGACATGCTAGATCACCATACAGCATGTTGCGGCTACATAGCGATCACGTGGATCTACACATGATCACCAGCTATGTCACCATAGTGGCACGCTCCCTGGTTATAGCACACCGCTACAGTGATGTAGTGGCGAAATCTAACCATGCTCCACATGCACGGTAAAGTGGCTGCCCATACTGCACTGTGCTTTAGTACTTCCTTTTGGAAGTACGAGGAAGTACAAGGAAGTACTAAAGCATGACACTGTAGCAACATCACCATATGGCGACATGTAGATGCACCCATAGAGCAGTGTATAAAGTGGGGTGAGTGATTTGAAGAAAAAAGGAGGGAAGAGAGGAGGGGAGGAGAGGGGAGGAGAGGTGGGGAGGAAGGAGGGTCAGGAGGAAGTGCTAGGAGAGGCAAATGACTAAAGACCCCATAGGAAAAAACAGGTTGTGAAAGCTAATCCAGGCAATAAGATAAGAATCTGTAGTCCTTTTTTCAACTATATTTAACGCAATCCAGTCCGTAAATGATTTCTTCTTCCACAACTTCCAGTTCAAACTGGTACCTTACGACAACAGGCTGAGAGCTATGGGGCTCTTTAGCCTGGAAAAGCGCAGGCTCAGGGGTGATCTGGTGGCCACCTATAAGTTTATCAGGGATCACCACCAGTATCTGGGGGAAAGGTTTGTTCACCAGAGCCCCCCAAGGGATGATGAGGTCAAATGATATAAACTACTACAAGACCGTTTCAGGCTGGACATAAGGAAGAATTTCTTTACTGTCCGAGCCCCCATGGTCTGGAACAGCCTGCCATCGGAGGTGGCTCAAGCACCTACATTGAACACCTTCAAGAGTAAATTGGATGCTTATCTTGCTGGGATCTTATGACCCCTGCTGACTTCCTGCCCTTCGGGCAGGGGGCTGGACTCAGTGATCTTCCGAGGTCCCTTCCAGGCCTAATGTCTATGAAATCTGCACTGAGCCCACTGACTGGCATGAACAGATTAAGGTTCTGAAACAAGGATTCTTCTAATTACAATGCAATCCCCAAACTGTAGCCATTCAAATCAACAAAGCCAGACACTGACTTCGCTCCGACCTGATACAATAGCAATACCAGGGCAATAGAATCCCTCTGGCTGTTCCCTATAGACCTCATCTTGAAAACTTTAGATCAGTGGTCACCAACAAGATGATCTTGATCTACCGGCAGATCTTGGAGCGTCTTGCAGTAGATCCTGGAGCCTCTTGGAGTTGATCTGAGGTTGGGGCGGGGGGCTGAGTGCCCAAGTTCATGCATGTGTGCACTTCAGCCCAGCAGGTCAGTCCATGGGGGAGGGAAGAGGTGGGGGTTAGATGAAGGCCCTGGCAGTGAGGGACAGTGCTGCAGAGGCAGGAGCAGGGATAAGTTAAGTGGGGCCCTGGCTGCATGGGACTTACCTGCTGGGGAGTGCACACCCCCAAATAATTTTTTCTCAATCTGCTCTTGCCCCTTCCCTCCCCACAGACTTACCTGCTTGGCTGGAGGGGGGGGGGGGGGGGGGGGGGCGCACAGTAGATTTTGAGTTGCTTTTAAATGCCAAAGCTGATCTCCTACTTAAAAAGGTCAGAGACCCCTGCTTAGACACACTGTTAATGGTCTTCAACCCCTCCTGGAAAGGATGACTGATTCATGATAACAATGGGGGGAAAAATCTGTCTGGGGTTACAAACAGCCCTCCCAAACTCACACAGTGTCTCTCAAGCAATAGGCCAACTAACTCCCATCCTCACTGAGGCACCAAGTCTTGCAATGGATCCAAATGCCTGCTGCACCCTCTCATCAACAAAGAGCACATTATCACTGGACCAAATAACAAGGAGTATAACATCTGACGTTCATTCACGTGCATTTATACCAGCATCATTTATGCCATCACCTGCTTACAGTGTCTTTCTGCTATCTACAGTGGACTGATGGGACAATCTCTATATGTAAGAATGAATGAACATGGATCTGAAATCAGCTGCAGTTCATTTGTAAAGTGGTCCTCTATCCTGCCTTCTATATCATACAGAAGTCATACAGAAAGAAAGGGTGAGACTTAGACTTATCCTGGATATGAGGATTCAAAGAGAGGTTCACATTAAAAAACCTGCCCAAGTTATGGGCCTAAGTCAGCAGTCCTGAACCTTTTTAGACACAAGGCACCCCTCAGAAAATGCTGCCTCTTAGCTCTCACTCATTTTTTGAACATGGAGAAATAGTAGAGCAATTCTTCTCTTGCAAAGAGCGCAGCAGGAACACAACGGGCCAGAATGTTTTAGACACTGTGCTCTCTGGGTCTATCTTTTCAATCACGTATAGAAGTTTGCACACCTAACTATCCTAATATTGTGTGGCACCCTGCAGCACTCTTAAAATATTCTCACAGCACCCCAAGGTACCACCACACCCTGGTGGAGAATCACTGGCCTATGTGATAAGCATGATGCTGGTGTTACCAGCATCAAGAAGAGAGGTAGGAGGAAAGGTTTGAGAAGGGATAAGGTGGAGACCCTGGTTTTAACTATGCTGAATGTGAACTGACAGCTAACTGTCCACAAAAAATATATCAGAGAAACAGGATAAAGTTTTAACTTATGCATCTCTGAAATAGGGTGATAGGTCTGTGAATCATTCAGATAGACCTAGTTGCAAGGAGCTCTACCTTTTAGGGGCTCAGGAATGAGCCAGCAGGACCCAATTGTGGCATGGTGCAAAGCCCCATGCACGCACTGCAGATCGGCTGGAACTCAGAGGCTGAATGAAGCAGACCTCTGTCAAATGCCTTACCTCTGAGTGATTGTTGAACAAAACACTGCACCAGGAGTAAAACAAACTAAAGCAAAAATGCTGAGTGGAAAGATGGAGCAGTTAAAAGCCACACCGAGGTTGCAACTCTATGAAAATGTAAAGAAAAAAGGAAAAGGATTAAACAGTGCTACGCTCTATTTAAGCAAGCAAGCGGTGCCAGCAAAAAGGAAGACGGCCAGAAGATAGCTTTATTTTTGACAATATCTGGGTTCTGAAGCACTTGATGTTTTCAGTAGGTTTCAGTTAACTCTAACAGAGGAGGCTAACTATGAAAGTGTATTACCGCAAATTGTTGAGTAGCGCACTCCAATAAAAATGAAGCATGGGAGCAATATGCTTCTAAGCACAAAGTAGAAAAGAGAAGGGGGAAATTTGTAAGACTTTGTGATTAATCTAAGGGCAAAGCAAGTTTTGAAATGCTTTGAAGCTAGCTGAGTCCCTGATAGGAGTGGAAACCACACTGGAATCTGGGACACTACATTCAGAGGCAGACTCCTAGAAGACCCAGAATTAACCCTAAATAATGAAACTTGAATTTGTTGAGTAAAAGAAGATAGGCAGTCCGGACTGAAGCTTATAGAAGATGTACAATGCCCTGACCACGGCCAGGAAAAAAAATCTGAGGCAGAAAGTTTTGTCGAGTTTAAAGTCAGAATAAATATTATTTCCAGAAGCCAGAGCCAAGTCAGCCTGAATCACAAGGATAGGTACAGTTCTGTACCTTCTTCTCTGGCATACCTGACTCATGGGTTGATTAGTACAATAAAACACACCTCAACCTCATGAAGACCGCACCACTGACTTGGAGAGACTCTTCATAGGAGCAATGGACAAGGTTGCAGGCAAAGATGAAAGGACTATTGCCCTGAAAGCCAATGGGACAGTTATTTATTAGATATAGATGCTCAAGCTAATGTGATGCCAGCAAGAACAATATTAGCACAGAAAGGACAGCCACAGAATGCAGAGAGCACAGGGTAAAAGTTCAGGTCTTACATGGGTGGGCTAATTCTCACTAAGGGAAGTAAGAGCTAGATCCTATTTCACCTACAAGGCGTGAAGTGGACTTAGGATCCTCTGGGCAAATAGAGGAGTTGGAAGAGGAGAAGGGGAGGAAGAGGAGGGAGTTGCAGGTAGGAATGGGGAAGTGAGGCACATAGAGGAAGGAGGGATGTCACATTGTATGCTGTCCTTCTTTTTTCCTTGAATGAAATTGGTGAGATCCTCAGAAAGAGACACAAATGGAGGCAGAAGGAAGGGAGGGCTTAATCAAAGGTGAATCAAAGATGACAGAGATGTCTGGGATTGCAGGTATCAGATTCATTTAAGTTGGCAAAGTGGAGTTGCTTAACCAAGACAATGACAGTGAAAGAGGAGAAAACAAATCTGTAGCAGAGAAATGAGGCCCACTTTTTTGCAGTGCATGTGATTTACCACAGGAACAAACTGCCACAGGAAGCAGAAGATTCACCTGATCTTGAGGACTACAGGACTTTTTGGAAGATAAGCTTCAGACAAACAAGGTTTTTGGTCTCCATCCTGGAGTAACTGGATTAAATTTAAAGTCCTGTATCATACAGGAGATCAGTGCATGGAGGCCTGCGATGAGACCTATCAACTATGCAACACAAACTTACTGTTCTTGCTGCACTTCATAGCTTCCGGAGTTATGCAGGGTGACTTGATCTGAGTTCACAAAGTTTCTCATAAATGTGTTTTTTTAAGAATATCAAGTGCAGAGAAAGAGAAAAACAGAACATTCCTCGTGTAATTTCCCTGGATTCACCATCTGATACGTATGGTCCTGTCCAATCCAGGTTCAACTGGTGGTTTCATTGTAGTGCTTTTTCTTTCTGCCGGACCTCTAGTCATAATTTTAATTGTGTCTTGCATGCAATCTGAATCAATTTAGGAGCATCACGATTCAAAGTTTCAATTCAACACAAAACATTAATAAATGGAAAAATTAATTCCAGCACAGAGTAGATCAATCAAATCCCCAGCCTGAAAGCTACTTGTACTCGGCTGTCTCTCTTTGTCTTTTTCTCCTGGGTTAAAAAGTCACCACCCTGCTACTATGGCAACAACTGCAAAAACCATTTAGTAAAGAACCCCAATCAAACTGACAAGACTGATGCTGCAATTTTGTTTGCAAACAAAATGCATTGAACTCTGCTCCTCAGTCTCCTGGGGTGGAGTCGAGGAAGGTTGGTGGGGAAGGAGCGGTTGGGTTGATCTAATTAATGTATTCTCTGGTTGCAAGTCACATGGTTTTTGAGAGGACAGTTTTGCAAAGCAGAAAAGTAATGTGTATTAGTTGATTAAATTCCTTGATATGAGAGAACAGGTCAGAAAGATGACTGAAGGGGGAGGGAAGGAGAGAGGGATGGAGATAACACAGTGCCAGAAGAATCCTCTTGCATGTCACACTTGGGCAGCAGCCGGGAGCAGTCACTACTAAGATATACTTGGGCCAGATAAAAAATAGAGAAGTTCCACCTCTTTCTCCCCTGACACCATCTAACTCCTAAGCTTTTATGAGTTCAACCATTACTGTGCTACCTAAGAATCTCCATATATTAGCTCTCCACCAGCTTTCTACTCTACATGTCATTGGGAAAAGCACATCGTGCACCAACATCACCTTGGTTAAATAATATTGAAGAAATACTGCTGAAGAGGGGCAAAACTCACCTACAAAAAATGGACAAGATCTTCTCTTTAGGTGTAGCCTTTGTGCAGGAGAAGCCTTGGCAAATATAGGACCTGGGCCATGTCTACAGTGCGGATGATACCTAGGTCAAGACTCCTAAGCACGTGCATCCAGGCTTACCTGGGAGTGTCCACACCACAGAGCCACACAGAAGACATCTTTGTAACTAGATCTACCCTCATGCTATCTGGACCTAGGATTTCTGGGAATGTAGTCCCCCAGCTCACTTGTCTGAACTTCCCTGGGAATATTTTCGTATTGTGTCATGAAAGAAATTTCTGTCTTTCCTGAATCTCTTTGCAGAAGTGTTATTAGCCTGTCAATATATTTCATGGAGGTTTTTCCAAGATTGTGAACTCTTCCCTTCAGTGTCTTTTGCTCAATCCCGAGTCATTTTGGGGGAATAAGAGGAGACATTCTGATTGGCATGTGGTGTGGAGGTCACCACCCCCAGCTTTCATGTCACAAATTTGCTGCTATTCCAGAAGGGATGGCAAGCCTGAGTGGTCAACAGTGGTATGGTTAGTTCCCATTGGAGGAGACAGACATCTCTCCAAACTGAAGACAAGAGATTGTGGCAGAAAAACATTACCCTGGAACAAAGAAGAGACATGGGTTTTATTCCTTGGGTGAACTGTGACTCAGTGACTGAACAAGGGCTGGCAGGTGGAAAGGGCCAACCCAAAGCAAGTTTTCTACATATGCTGGAGAAGGAAGAGAGAAAGAACAAGTACCAGCAATGGGAGAGAGGAAGTAGATTGGGAACAGAAACGTGAACCACGTACAAGTTTGCAAAGAGAGCACATGCATTCTGTGTTCTTGCTCTAGAAACCAAGCTGAGGATGGGCTGGGTTGAGAAGGAAAACTCAGAGGAGGAACTGTACTGCTTGAGACAGCTGGTAAAGCTGGAGAGCATGTCCCTGCTTATCTAAGTATGAGGACTGAAGCTGTCTATTCTGCAATTCAGAAGAAGGCATATGTGTGACTTGTATTATGGGATCTGCCTTCGGACTTCCCATTACTGTTAGCTCTGTTTGAAAAGCAGCATTGCCTCCTTGCTAAGTATGGTGTCTGTCCCTACAATTAATCCTGTTTCTCCAAAAAGGTGTTTAGTGCATGGTCTTAGTCTTGTTTATCATGTGGTCAAGACCCTCGTGTTGATCCGCTGTAGGTAGATGAAGCTGCTCCTTCTTGTGGTTGCAGTTATCACAATAGGATAGAAAGGGAAACTAGGGAAGACACTATAGGCACCGCTTCTTTGATTGCTAACCTTCAGATGTGGCAGAGAGGCTTCGGGCAGAGGTCATTCTATGTTTGCAGCTGGAGATGGCAGACTGGAGATATTTGGGATAAGCTACATTGCTACAGAAGCCTTATATCAGGGATGGGCAATTATTTGGGCTGGATGACCACTTAAAGAGTGGCTGGGAGCAGTGCTGACCTGGCCAGCTGCAGCAGTGGAGGGGTGGGGGCAATTGATCCTTTCTGGCCTCAGCCCATCTGCCCTGCATCCACTGCTGGAGGCACCAGACAGAGCGAGTGGAGTCTCTATGAAGACTGGCCTGGGACCCCTCCAGGCAGGGCACACACAGCCATGTGGATGAGCCACGGGGCCACGGGGTGGGGGAAAGGGGCAGACAGGTGGGGCCAGGATCGCAGAGCAGTTACAGCACAGGGCTGGGGCCCAGGGCAGAAAACAAGGGTCTGTATTAAACCAGAAGTGGGTTGCCATTGCCATCTGGAAGCAGCTACAGATAGCTAATTATTTTGGGATTGGCAAGTCAACTGTCAGTGGTAGAGTGGAAAATTCTGATGCAATTAATATTGTGATTAATTCACAGGTTGAAGACATTGCTAATGTGCCTGAAAATACAGGTGGCTTTGATAGAACATACTTCCCAAACGGTGCTAAAAGTGTGTGCCTATGACTTTCCTGTCACAAGAAGAGTATGAATAAGAGGCCGTTTAGGCATCTGGCTGGAATTATTTAAGAATAGCAAATGAACTAGTATGAAGAGGCTTTTTAATAACAGAAATGATTCCCTCTCAAACGACCTGACTGGATAATCTGCAATAAATGGAGAGCAAGAGGAAGCTAAATGTGGCCATCCCCAACAGACTTTTTTTCACTTAATAGAGCCACTGGGATTTATAATCCAGACTGTCTGGGACAATAGCTTGATTCTAGTAACAATATAATTCTGTAACAGTCTGCCAGTGTGACAGAGTTACAAAAAAGAGCAGTATATATTGAAAAATACACTCATTCCTG
>NW_005842144.1:629042-639075 GCF_000455745.1 Alligator sinensis
GCTTTTTTAAATAATCAGTTCAAACTTCATAAGAATGAATGACTAGTAGGCTTTTCTTTCCTCCTACTTAGAATTCATGGAGCTCTGGGTAGGCCCTGGAGAAGAATTTAGCTCTAAAATATCATGGAAAGCATTTTCAAAAGCAAATAGTTAGTATTAGCCTATTTCTGTTTCTGTTGAAGCCAATGGAAGTTTCACCACTGGCTTCTAAAGATGAATAGTCAGGCCAACACTGAGCACTTTTGAAAATCACCCTATATTTTAAGTCACTCTCAGATAAAGAGATTTCACCCCAACTCTTTCTTTTTCTTTTTTCTTTCTTTCTTTCTTTTTTTTTGCATTACTGATATAGATGAATTGATAATATCAGTGAATGAGGCCAACAGTCATTACACTGTTCTTTTTCCCTTCTATAACAATTTTCATCAGAAGAACTAATCACCTAGTATCTAAACATTGATGCGTTGGCCTCACAACATACTATTTATTAGCTTATTGCTGTAGATGAGAAAAAAATGAGGTAAAGAAAGTATAGGTGACTTCTCCTAGTTCACACAGGAACTCATAGCTGTTATGACCAGGAGGTTCTGTTAGACCTTCTGACCTCCTGAATAATGGAAGTCATTGAATTTCACCTTTTTACCCTAGTATTCAGCCCAAACTTCCAGCATGTCATCTTCTAGAAAGGTATCCATTTTACATATGAAAAACTTCAAGAAATGGTGTATCCACCGGTGTTCCAATGATTACTTTTCTTCACTGTAAAAAATACATGTATTATTTCTCATTTGAATTTGTCTGGCTTTAACTTCCAGCCACTGGTTCTTCCTGTGCCTTTTTTTCTAGATTAAAGTGTCCTTTAATCTAGTTGATGGCAGAGCTGGAAGTATAAACTAGATACCGTGACTGCCAGTCTTGTGCCTTAACCAGGGAGCCAAAAGCTCAATTTAAAGAAATGAAAGGCAGAGATAATTTGGTGAGATTCCCTAGATGAGCTGAACATGTACAGTATGTATTAAAAAAACACCTATGACATGCTACATTACAGATGTGCTGCATTATGTCAGATCAAAGCTAGCACAGAAGTAGGCTGTCATCCTGTAAATGACAAAAGAAAATGTTAAAAAGAGCACACAATTTATTTCATATTCTCGCTGACAATTTGGATAGCCTGCTTAAGCACTGCCTTTTTTTAATAAAACATAATACTTCAAGAAATGAGCAATTTATGCATATCATAATCATATTTATTTTTATATTCAGCTTCTCCTCCAATGTAACTCGGTGTGGTAAATAGCTCATGCTAATTACTTAAAAATCCATTAAATTTTAAGTCTTATAGCAGATGCAAACCCCATTTCAAAATGTTCTTATTGTGTTGCTTACATAATTCATGAACTCTTATTAGAATGCAGACTTAAAGGAGGGATTTGGTGTGTAAGAAAGTGATGCACTTTCCAACCTTTTGTGCATTACGGTACAATTAGAATGCACTTATTTAGGTCCACGGTATTAAAAGTGTCTGCTCAGTGGCTGTGCTGGACTGTACTACAGATGGAAATACTGAAAGTAGAAAGAGACAGTGAAAAGCTACTCTAGCTAGTGAACTGAGAAAACATAGGTTAAACAATGCCCACTCCACATTATGAACCTCTGTTTAAAAATGTGTCTACCTTCCATGCTGCAGTCTAGTGCAGAGATACCTAAGTTAGCTCCAAAGGAGGCTAAAATACTCTAATGAACTCCACAGCAAGATTGCTTACAGTCCCTGAGCTAACTCATTTAAAACTAGCACAAGGATCTCTGCACAACATTCGGCATGCAGGGTAGAGATACCCTGTGTGTCTCTCCATGCAGCTGGATAACCTGTTAAAATAACAGCTCTTTACTGATAATTTAGATTGTCTGCAAAGAGCCCCTTCCTTCCCTCTCCCAGATTAAAAATGGAGAGTAGCTAGTAAAAATATTTTCAGTTAGTAATTGGCAACCCATAAAAAGCTCAACATTTGCTGAGTTTGGGTACCAGAACTGCAGCTGGTATAAACTGCTACAGCTGACTGATTTCATTAAACTGAGGGCAGTCTACAAAAAATGGTAATCTGACAGGAAAGGGTTATGGGAACTGTATGAATCCAATTGATCCCATGTCTTCAACACCAAGCCCAGTTTTTTTCTCAGTAGCATGTTGCAGTCTAGTCATCTTAGTGTGGAGTAAAAGCCCTGGTAGATTCAGGGTTTCACTAAAGTCTGGAGAACTCTTGAAGCATCTTCTTGTCCCATTTTATACCGTAGAACGGTGCCCTGACTCCATATTTCCTGTCTCCATGTCACTTCATTTTTCCCACGTAATAGCAAGGCTGAATCAAGACAAATTTCTGTGCTATCCCTAAAACCAGGAAAAAGCAGAGAAGGAACCAAACTCTTGAGGCAAAGTTCTTTCCATTGGGTTCTCCAAGACCAGGACAGCAACGTGTTTCTCCCCGTGGTGAGCTGCATCCTTTCAGCATAGTGTAGGCCCTAATGACTTAAAGAAGTTTTTAATACTTCCTCACTCCTGTTAGCACTGTAAAGCTAACATAAATCTATAAGAAGGTTGATAGGCAGACAAGGTTCCTTGGGTGAATTTGATGTCTTTTATTAGACCAACCCAAATGGTTGGAGAATAGTTATTGAGCAAGCTTTCGGGTTCAAAAACCCTTCGTCAGGCTAAGGAAGCCTCTACTCTAGTATGATGGGAGGTTAGGAAGAGGATCAAGTGAAAAATGGCCACCCAATCTAAGGTAAGTCAAGTTGGGGGGAAAGGTGGGGGTGGGGGAGGGTGTCCATTTGGGAGTGAAGGGAGCAGCTGGTGGGGGATGAAAATAGCTTGGTGCCAGAGGGGCAGGTAGGACAAGCACAGCCCTGGGCTGAGGGCCAGAGGCTGAGGTTTTCCAGCCCCAGGCTGCACTGGAATCTGGACAGAAGTTCAGTTGGATTGGTCTCTCCTAACCCAATCTAAGTTATACTACCTCCGAGGTACAACGAACTTGGATCAGGTCAGCCATTTTAAAACTGATCTAACTGCCCTGAATGTCTGTACAGTTTCCACTTAGATGGACCTAACTAGGGATCTAAGTGTAAGGCCCACACCTGAGCAAACTAAATTAGATTGGGTGAACATTTTTAACACAATCTAACCTCCCACTAACCTCCCTGAACATCTGTATGTACCACAGAAGTGAGGAGACCTATGTTTAATTCCCTGCTCTGGCACAGATGTCCTATGTCATGTTGGTTAGGTCACATTGGGCTGAATCCTATTTCACCCTTACACTCCTAAGTACTACAAGGAGCATCTTCAGCAACCCTTTTGAAGCTGCATACTGGAGACCCAAGAGGGAAAGACATGTGAGTCTAAGGGGAGGAAAGTAAGTCTGAGGGAGTGTGGTTCACGTGTATAAACACTTGCCTTGAAGGGAAGGAGGCCAGGTCCCTATCCTCAATACAGCAGAAACTATCTCTTTGCTACTTATCCAATGGCTATTAAATGCAAGATGTCAAAAAGACTTTAGGGGCCAGAACCCATGGTCCCCTCCCTTCCATCAACCCCATTGAACCACTCTGTCTCATGCCTGCTTGCATCCAGGCCTCAAATGTCTTTCCCTCTCATCTTCCCAGTGGGCCAACTTCAAGGCAAAGGCTAAAGGGTGCTCTAGGTAGTGTTGGAAATATCCCTTTCCTCCTCCTCTTCAGCTGCCGTCAAATAGTCCCTAATCATGGGTTTTTCTCTGACCAAATTTTTGGGGACTTACATAGAGTCGCATGTGTCCCTGGTAGCCTATGTAACCCCACTTCTGAGCATGGACAAGTGTCAAATCTAAATTCTGTGGAAATGCCACTTTGGCGTGTAAAGGTGAAGTAGGATTGGGCCTTTTGTTTCTTAGGATTGAATCATTATCTGATGAGGTAAACAGGCTGCCAATTGCAGTTGGATTTCACTCTCTAAATTCCCTACTGCAAAAAGGGAAAAACAAGACATCCCTGCTTTCTCAATGTTATTATGGTGAAGATTTCAAAGTGTTTTAATGCTGCAAGTATGGAAGCTACATACACACTTAAGAAAGTTACTTTTCAGAGTAGGAATGTAGTTTAAGAACAGACATTTTTTGCCCCAAGTTAGCTATCCTATAGCAAACCCCACCAGGAGTGCAGATCTGCTGCTTTTCCTACTGAGTTTCAAACCTCTGCTGTGCTGAGCTTAGTGTCTTGTAGGGCACTGGATGCATAGTGTGCACAGCATAGACAGTCAGCATATTTTAGTGTTCTTTATACATATTTGAAAAGCTTTCATATAATACTTTGGCTATTTCTAACTTTTATGCTTCAATTCCCCGTTCTATCCTGTAATATTTTATCTGACTTCTTCTCTGATCTTGCACTTTGATAGCAGATGAAAACCTCTGGGAGATTGATCTAACATCCCCTGCTATCTTTCTTCTTTAGTTTTTCTCCAATATACTTGTTTAGTTGTATTCTTGCAATCTTGTTTAATACCTTTTGTGTATAACAAATATGTCACATTTTTATTCCTTTTCTTATTGTAGAACCACAGGGTCGGAGCTGACTTCCACTTCCATCTTTAACTCTTCCACTTTAGCCAAGATGGAGATGAACACTTTAACAAACAGTCCTTATTTCTGAGCAGCAGGAAAGTTGATTTAACAGGACATCAGATTGCAGGGTGGCACCTTACCTACTATTTGGGTGCGGTTGTGTTCCCCTTGATCACACTCAATCGTATCTTACCCTTTAGATAGTCCCACTAAACCCAGTGTGAATGCCTGAAGGTGAAGATACCATGGTGGATAAATAAGAGAAAGGGATTCCAGGATTAGGGCTGGTTTAGGAGAATTTTGCCTAGATTTATTTGCTCTTTGTCCAAATTGCAGGAAAATCTGTGCAGGAACAAATGGTGTCCTCATTGGTACAGATTCCAACAAGGTTTTGTATTGTATCTTCAAAACCTTTTAAAAATAGAAGCGGAGAAATGAAGTGATTGTCTGTAGTTAAAGGGACACTAGTGCACTGCTCTTGCAGAAACCATGCTGACTTGGGAAATGTAAATTTTGGGACAGCACAGAATAACTGGCCTTCTGGAGTGTTGTCCACCGGTTCCAGGACTATGTATAATGCCAAGGAACTATGACCTCCATGCAAAAGAGAGACAGCTGCCAAGAAATATAGTCAAGTGCTTTTAGCCCTCAAAAAGGACCTGTTAAGTCTCCAAGATCACACTTGAATCTCCAGAAGTATTGTTAATGCTCCAGTGTCTCATGAAAGAAGAATTTCAACTACTTTGAAAATTATTCCACGGTCATAGTAGCTCATGCCCTTGTGAAATGTTCCTGATGTCCAGTGTAAACTCTGATAAAATACAGTCCTTTACTCCCATTTCCTTGTAGAATAGCATTGTTACCTGCCTTTATAGACCCTTATAACCACTGTTATAACTCATTATAACTTACATAACTCAGTAGTGCAGGTGCATTCTACTGTATGTCATATGACCTATATTGAGAACAGATCAAAGCGGGTATGTCTCTGTGTTTCAAGTAGCTGTAGACCAGTGGAATGCTATTAATGGAATGGCTTTGACCAACAACATTTTGATAGCCATAAAGTCTTGGTGACCAGAAGTTTTAAACTTTTACCTACTTTTCTAGGTAGCCATTGAGAAACAGAGTGGTTACATGCCTCTTTGTGTGCCAGGTTCACAAGTCTGTATAGCCATCAACTAGGAGACTCAATCTCTTAAATTCATGCTTTAGCTCTAAAGGTCCTGGGATCAATCACAACAGAAGACAAAAAATGATGCTCATTTCAACTGCACAGTGCAGTTTACATTAATAAGGGTTGTAGTACAAAACCGTCTCCAGCCAGCCTCTGGAAAATGTTAAGATGGCAGCTTCAAAAGCCAATATATTGCATCATAGTCATGTAACTCAACGTTTTTTATGTTGGATTTCTAGCAAAGAATACAGTAAAATGTTAAACGTGGCATACATAGTGGCATACACAATAACCAATTTCAATATGCAGTTAATAGCGCCAAACACTCAGGAGCATGCTAGAAAATAATTCACAAGTATTAGCACCTAGTTCCCTGGAGCTGCCCACTACTGAAGAGTCTTCTCTTATTTGTATTACTATCTTTGTTCCCTGTTTTTGTCATATTTCCTTCTTCATCCATTCAGAATTTTTTCATGACTTGCTCATAGTCAATTTGTTCAAATTCAGCAATTGTAGATTTTTGACCTATCTAGCTTAGTTCATGTAGCAAATGTTTATGTTGGATCAAATTTATTATGTTGCCTGTGGCTGCTAAAATGGGGGAAGCCTGGGGGAAATTTTCAATTTAAAATTTGGGGGAAAATGCCAGCTTGTCAAAATTGAAACTACTATGCCTATTGCTTCTCAGGTCAAAGATGGGCCATCTGGTTGAAAACAGAAAGTGGGAGATCCCCTGAACAGTCAAGAGCCTGTTCCAAAGGACTCTCACTTGAGTGATTGGAGAACCAGGTGGAAACCCCTATTCTGCCTCCTTCAGAGCAAGTATTAGAGCATGGGTTTTTTTCCACCTCAGTTAAATGCTCCACCTTAGTCAGCCTATCATGCTCTTTTCCGGGCCCAGTGAATACTGAATTAATGAATGTAGGCCAAAGCAGCTTCAACAGCAGAGACTATTGAGGATGAAAACAAGAAGCCTTTGGGGGATCTTTAGCCTGGCATTTAGTCTATTTTCCCCAAGGTGCAGTATATCCCAGTCCCTATTGTGTATCAGAAAGAGTAGAGAGATGTATCTGTATCTCTGGTTTCCTATCTCAGTACCTATCCAGAAGGCTCTTGACTCCTTTGAAGTGGGTTTCTTTCTAGTTTGGAAAAGGCCTCATTTTCATTCCAATGCAGACAGTGAACAAATGTCGAACCCCTGCTATTATTCACAAAATATAATACCTGTGCCCTATCTAGCCTTTCCTGGCACTGGTCCCTATTAAGGCAGTGATTCCTGCCATTCTATGAAGTTAATTAGCATGCCTGTAGATAAACATGGACCTATTAGCCATGTTGTACAACTTGATGTGTTGGACGGCACTACTTCCAAACACAGTGGCCATGTCTACACGAGACACTGACTACACAGTTGTTGCTGCACAGTCATTTAGTACTTGTATAAGCAAGCACTAAATGGCTGCACAGTAACCTGAGTTACTGCACAGTAGTGCCAATGACCCCCTTTTTGTGATGCTACTGCACAGTAGCTTAATACTACTGCATAGTAATTTTGCATCATGGTTTTTGCCACGTGACGGCATTATACAATAGAATCAGACTACTGTGCAGTCTGTGTCTCATGTAGATGCAACCAGTAAGACCGCAAGACAGACATGCCACTAGTGTGCTCATGCTGACTGAGTTGTTATGGAAAATGCATACTACCATCTTTCAGTCCTAGCTGCTCACATAGTATTTATTTAGGAAGGAGCCATTTCAGACATCATGCCTTTGTTTTGTTCTAAATCATGCATAACTTAAACATTTCTAAAGTAATATCAGAGTCATTCCAATCCCTAGTCTTGTCACTGTAACAGAGGGCTTTTTATTATTATTACATGCCATTCTAATATCTTGTCTCTAGTGTTCTGGAGAAATGTATTATTATATGTCTATTATTAGTTCTTCATTTCTCACACTCACAGTTCTAGCTTATTGGAATTAAAGTGAGAGTTCTAATTTCTGGTGAGCTTTTCAGAGCCTTTTTTCTTACAGGAAGATAGTTTCAAGGGACCAAAGGAACAGGACAATGATCTGATATCCATCAATATCAGTAGCCACTGACGCCAATCCCTGTCCAATTGACTGAGTATTAAGTGAGGATTTTAAGGGATAAGGTGACTAAAACTAGTAATAACTCTATGGTCTTGAAATTTTTTTCTGTACTTCCAGGGCCTTAACATAACACCTGCTTTGCATGGAGGAAGTACCTTATTTCTACTGCTTACACGAACTCTCAGCATGACAAGAACCTTGGTTTTGCTTTGCCAATAAGGCCATACTCTATGTCTAGGGTTTCATTTTTCCCACAAGTGCCTTTGTCCTTTCTTCCATATGTTTGGGAAAAAACTCCCTGTCAAAATCCTTTGAACCATCAGCCTACCCCCATCCTTCAGGTTTATCTTCACCATTACATCTGCAAACACTGCCACCACACTACCACCTATCCATTCCATATATACACTCATCATCCCCTTGTCTTAGCTTGTCATAAGCCTAGCTCATGAGCTCTTTGATGTAGGAGCTGTCTTCCTGTTCCACATTTATGCCCATTGGGCACATCTACACAAGACACTGTACTCAAGATTACAGCAAATTACTGTGTAGTAATCGTCACTGTCTACATGTACAGATGCTTACTGTCCAGTAATTTGCTGTAATCATGAGTAAATTTTCTACCTGTAAATACAAGTAGCAAATTTACTCACAATTAGTTACTGTGTAGTAGCATATGTGTAGACTCTGACCGGGAGCAAATTTGCTCCTGGTAAGCTTCACCACCAGGAGGCCAGCCTCAGCCCAGCTCCAGGGCTGGGAGTTTCTCCAACCTCAGGGCTGGGGCAGCTCTTTGCCCACCCCAACCCCTGGCCCTTAAAAGCCTGTGGGGACGCTGGGGCCCTGGGTCACCTGCAGCCAGTTTCTGGACACTGTGACCCTGCAGAGGCCCCCAGCTGCCACAACAGCCTGCCCACACCCTGATACTGCTCCCTGGCACCACATCATCACATGGCTGCCAGGTATGTACCATGCCCCTGGACTAGGTGCTGCAGCAACCTACCAGGTCTTCTAGCACTCTGGTCCACCTGCAGCCAGCCTCTGGCCATCAGATCCCACTCTAGCTGGTCCCAGGCCACCTGCAGCAGCCTGCCCAGATCCCACCACTGGTGTCTAGCATCTGCCCAGGCCTGGAAGCATTAGGAGTGCTGCATGGAGGCCCAGTGAGCCATCACAGGAGTAACACTGGTGTCCTCCCTGATACAACATGCTGCCTCCCGGGGCTGCAACTGGTCCTAGGAGAAGAAGACAGACTTTGTCACACTGTGGGGAGAGGATGAGGTCCCCAACCAGTTTGCACAGAGCGGGCATTCTAATGCACACATCTACGAGGGCCTGTCAGCATGTGACCTCTCCTGAGCTTAGAGAAGTGGCCAAAGAACAATAGGATGCAGTTCAACCAGAAAGTCTTTGACCTGGTATCCCACGAGGTACTGATCAGAAAACTGGAAGATATCAGGTTCAACTGCGGAACTGTCAAGTGGGTGCGAAAGGGTTGTGGGGTAGGACACAGAGAGTCCGAATGAATGGATCGGTGTCATCCTGGTGAGATGTGGGCAGTAGCATACCCCAGGGGTCAGTACTTGGCCTAGTGCTGTTCAATATCTTCATGTACACGTGACCTGGATGACGGGGTGAAAAGCCCATTGGCCAAGTTCGCGGATGACACCAAGATATGGGGTTGTGCAGACACACCCGCAGATAGGCTGCAGATACAAGCAGACCTAGACAGGCTGGGGGGTTGGGCAGAACAGAACCAGATGAGGTTCAACATAGAGAAATGCCAAGTGCTACATCTGGGAAGGAAGAACCCCCAGCACACGTGCAGGCTGGGCATCACTAACCTGACTAGCACTACATATTAAAGAGATCTGGGGATGACAGTAGAACCCAGCATGAATATGAGTCGGCAATGTGATGCAGTAGCCGCTAGGGCCAATAAAACTCTGGCATGCTTCAATTGATGCATCTCCAGTATATCCAAAGAAGTGATTCTCCCACTTTACTCAACATTGATGTAGCCACAGCTGGAGTACTGCGTGCAGTCCTGGGCACCACACTTGAACAAGGATGTGCTAAAGCTCAAGAGGGTTCAGAGAAGGGCCACCCACATGATCAGGGACTTGCATCGCAAGCCATATGAGGAGAGGCTGAGGGATCTCAGACT
>NW_005842144.1:639106-641112 GCF_000455745.1 Alligator sinensis
TGGCCTACTGCTATATCAGAAGCATACATCAGGGGCTTGGTGAACAACTGTTCACCAGGGCACCCTGGGGGAAAACTAGAAACAATGACCACGCACTCCTGGAAGATAGTTTCAGGCTGAACATTAGGAAAAAATTTCTTTACAGCTAGAGTGTTCAGACTATGGAACAAGCTCCCCCCAGAGGTGGTGCAATCATCTACCCTAGAGGTCTTCAAGAGAAGACTGGATGGGCATCTGGCTGGGGGTGTCTGACCCCAGAAGTCGCAGGGGGCTGGACCTGATGATCCTTCAGGGTCCCTTCCAGCCCTGTGATTCTATGATTCTAAGGCCAAGTGCAAGGTGCTGCACCTAGGGAGAGTGAATCACCAGCATACCTGTAGGCTGTGGGATGACATTCTCAGCCACACAGCAGCAGAAAGAGATCTCGGAGTCACTGTCAACTCCAAGATGAATATGAGTCATTAATGTGATGAAGTAATTAGCAGAGCTAATCGCACTTTGTCATGTATTGGTAGGTGCATTACAAACAGGTCCAAGGAGGTCATGCTCCCCCTCTATGCGGCACAGGTCAGACCACAGCTAGAGTACTACATCCAGTTCAGGGAACCGCAATTCAAGAAGGATGTGGACAACCTTGAGAGGGTCCAGAGGAGGGCTACTCATATGGTTAGAGGCCTGCAGGGAAGGCCTCATGAGGAAAGGCTAAGGGACCTGGACCTTTTCAGCCTCTATAAGAGAAGGCTGAGGGGGGATCTTGTGGCAGTATACAAATTCACTGGGGAGGGGGGGAGGGCGGGCAGCAGGGAATAGGAGATGTTGGTGCTCTCCCCTACCTTGGGGGTCTTCAAGAAGAAACTGGAAAAGCACCTGGCAGGGGGTCTGACTTGATGATCCTTTGAGGTCCCTTCCAACCCTAGGATCTATGACTCTATGAATATACAAATGACATAACAACGGGGTTAATAAAAGGGAGTTTTTATTCCTTATAGGTTTAATTCTCGCAAACATCTCCCATGTTTAGCTCAGTGGCTAGGGCACTCACCCAGAAAGTGGAAAAGACCCAGGTTCTTGCTCCCTATCCCCATCCTAGAAGAGACGATGTACCCTAGTGGTTTTCAAACCATGTGCTGAGGAAACCTGGTGTTCCACTATAGGGCAGCAGGGGTTCTGCAAAGAAACTCGGGGTAATGGTGGACTGAGCCTGAAGGTGCTGCGCGCACCACCATTGCTAGGCTGGTTTGCTTGACTCCATGTCAGTTCGCATACCTTCCGAAGCCAGGGGTGGTGGCAGAAGTAGTGATATAAAAGAGTTCCATGACTTTAGGATATTTGAAAACCACTAATCTAGCCCTCCAGGCAGCCAAGTGAGGGAGACATGGAAACATGAGGCAGTGTGTGTGGCTCAGTGACACGGCTGTTGCCTTAGAAAGGAAAGAAAATTAGATTCTAGTCTGAACCCTTGCTATATATGAAGCAGAAACTTTTGCGATATTAAATTCAAGGTGTAGCAGACCAGCAGCCAGAGGAGGGCTGGTGATAGGGCTGGTTAACGCCTGACCTGTGGCCTGGTCATTTGAACATGGTACTGTGAAGGAAGATTAAGTTCTGTAAGTACTGTGAAGTAAGTTCAAATACCCTGTAGATGGCAGGGGATCCCTAGAACATTGGTTTTGTACTTCCTGACAGAGTGCCCTGACTGCCAGGGTACTGGAATCAAACATAACCAGGCTCTCCTTCTCCTGCCTTTCACTGGACCACAATTTTGGGACTTACATTCAGGTATGTGCATGAGGAACTGCATACCTGCCCGGCCAGAGCACAGCCTATTAAGCATGCTCAACATCTGTATGGACACTTATGCCTTCACACTGCATATGAAACATGAATGCAAACTGTTCCTGGACAGTAAAAGCGGCTGTCATCGTGCTGGGTTACTGCCATTTGGACACACAAACTGAAACAGGATTCTGTTCCGGGTCTTTTAAAAAGAAATTTTCAATCCTCTT
>NW_005842144.1:641192-658041 GCF_000455745.1 Alligator sinensis
TTTCCCTAAATCCTTTTTCCTTTGACAATGGTTATTTCTGATCTGCTAATAACATACTAACCTCTTCCCTGCAGCCTCAGAAAATCATTTTTTTCTTCCAAGATTGTATCACACTTAAGATAGCTTCTAGTTCCAATATTTTACTATGTTTAATCTGTCAAAGTAGGTTGCATTGATGTCATTCTTATCCACCCAACACATTGGTTTGTCTTTTCTCTCATTATGCTTATATTCAGCTAAATGATTTACACTGCTGGCCGCTTTATTACATTGTAGAAAAGAGTGCTGTTGAATCAGAACATATATTGCAATACGATAAAATTAATTTCCATGCATAAAGCCACTTTGGTATTATTACTGTGACAATCTGGGTGGAAATGACAGATTTCTACTGGATGGACTACATGGACTGTTATGTTGAGTTTATCTAGCAAAGTTATTTTGATACTTAAGAGACCTTTTGATTGACTCTCATCTCAGATTTGTCTTCCTAATGACAAAAATACATTTGCTGTGTCTCAGAATATTTTTTATATTTTGTAACTAGCATCCAGAAAGTGGGATTCTTTAAAATGTGAACAAACTAGGAAAAGAAGAAAGGCCTCTAAAAGTTAATGTTGTTTTTATTAAGTATTTTCTTAGAAGCTGCCCCTAGAATCTGAACACTTAAGTAGCAGAGGGTGTATCTACATGTGTATATAAGATTAACTAAATTTAATGCACATTAAGCTAATGCGCGTTAAGTTATTTTTGGCAGGTGTCTACATGTGCAGTGATTTAGCACTAAAGTTAGTCCCAAGTCCCTGCAACCCTGCCATCCACCCCTGTGGCCATGAAGGGGAGCTCCAGCATCCAGCCACATGGATGCCAGCACTTGGCAGCCATGTTGAAGCCAGAAACTCTGATCCCTAGCCAGCCCCTTCCCTGCCCAGGAGCCACATGCCCAGTGCAAGGGAAACATGGGGCACTTCCCTCCTTGCCCACATTTCCTCCCCATGCCAGGGCTGCTCCAGCCTCTGCCCTGCCTCTACCAGTTTAGCCCAGTTCCCTGATGCTCCAGCCCAGCCCCTGCCAGCAACAACCATAGCCCCACACTCCTGCTGGCTATGACGCTGGCCCTGCTGGCTCCCAGCAGGCCCAGCCCCACCCAGGCCCCAGGACAGCCATGCAGTCACCAGCTGGGACCAGGGCACTGGCTGCCGGAGGCCCTTCCCAGTTCTCTCCTCCAGCACTCCCTGCTCCATCCCACCTGCCCTGCCTCCCACACCCCCTCTATTCCCTGCCTATCCCTAGCACCATTCTCAGGATATGTACATGTGTGAAACAAAAAATCCTTTATTACCCTCACAACATTTACCCCCAGCCCTCCCCCTTTCACCCTAAACAAACAGAATCCTCTCCCCGCTCAACCAAACCTGCTTACAAGGGGAAAACTATATACAAGGGGAAAACTTTACAATATTTTGGGTTTTCAAGTCCAGAGTGGGGGGCTATGGGGCGGAGTGGGGCTAAGGAGCAGGGTGCCAGGGCAGGTGTACAGAACCCCAACTCATGGATGTTCCCTGGGCTGGGCTCAGGCCTAAAGTTAGTGCAGGGTTGCATCTACATGTGTGCTAATGCACATTAACTAATCACAACTAAATTTGATACCTGCAAGTATTAAATTTAGGCATTATTAGCCTAAGTTAGTGAGCATTAAGGGTGTTCACATGTAGATGTGCACCCATAATGTGCATTAACTTAGGTTAATGCACATTAACAAGTCTTGAGTAGACACTTCCAGAGAGATCTATTTAAAGGGACTTTAGAATGAATGAGGCTGGTATGCTCTAAGGACTTTTTTTTTTACTAGATTTGTGTAAGACACTATTTATAAAACTTCACAGCATGTGCCTTGTCTTGGATTTCAATCCAAACTCAAAATTAATATCAGGTTCATCAATATGTCTCCTATTTGTGAAACATAGCAAAGTTTCCAGTGAATGTGACCTGATCAACTTTTTCTCATGGCTATGAGATGAAACAGATTACTCTGCTTGAAATTTGTTCTGCATTTTGGAGTTGCAAAATTATGTCTTTGAAAATGCAGTCCGTCAAAAAATATTTTAAAGTGAATTATTTATCTGAATTAGAATAATAAGAAAAACATACATGAAGAAACAGCTAACATGAACAAAGGCAGCAGAGTTAGAGGGACCTTGTTTATATGGTTATATATGGTACCACTTCTTTCTTGACTGTAGGTAATATAAGTTATAATTAATTGGAACCAAAATTTTGTTGGGACTACTAGGCGAAAGAACAACATTAATAGTAGACTTAACAACATAAACCTTGTTTGGGGCTCTCTGCAGGCAGTTAATATTACTCAGTATGTGTAGATGTCCTTTTGTACTAACCCAATAAGGGGAAACAATGGCATACAATTACTCCATCTCAGTGCCAAAGACTGTAAAGTTAATTTTAAAATAACATAAAGTTCCTCCCATTACAGCCACAAAACAGTGAACTTGCTGTTCCTTTCCCTCACCAAATAGAGATATCTATCATGTGAGCAAGTTTCTTTATATTAGCTATTTTTCATTTTCTTAGTCATCGCTGATACTATACCATAATCTGTAACACACTGAAGACATTTAATATATGAAACATTATAATGTTTCATCTTTACTATCCCATAAGTATTCATTTCCAACTAATGCAATATGAACATTTTATGATGGATGACCTCTATTACAAAAATATTAATATAATAGCTTCACATTGTAACAACCCTTCCAGGACAATGAGACTTAGGTAGTCTCTAACCAGTGAAAAAAGCACTCGCAAAAGAACGTATGTTATGATGGAAAATGTTGTTAACAAAATAATGAATAAGTGAAGTGGAAACTTGTACCAAACCTTGATTTAGCATCTTAAAAGTTATATGTTTATATTTTGTCTATCTGCATTTCTATATATTATTCTAACCCAGCCATAACTAGCATGTTAACACATGGCAAGAAGACTTGTTTCATTAGATTTTTGGATCTAGTTTTATAAACTTAGGATGTGCAGAGAGTTTAGCAAATGTCTTGGGCAACACATACAACACTCCCACTAATTTTCTAACTAAACAAAACAAACCTGTTTTGCAGTAGGCCCATCACAAATTATATGCAATCTGTTAGGAGAGCTCTCTGTTTTCAGAAACACAACTGATCCTGAAAACACTTACACAGGAGCTTGGGTTTAAACAACATGACTCAATCCAATGCTTTCAATGTAACTACCTGCAGTTCAGAAAGTAAACCTATGCAAGATCTAAGCCCTAGTTATTATAGAAGACCTGATATCCTACTCCTAGCCATGCTTACTCCCAACTTTAAGTGGACCACTAAATTCAAACTGGGTGGCTTTTGATAAATAATAAATTTACTTTTTAATAAATGTAGCTAAGTAGCAATAGATTCCCCGGGAAGGGTTTGGACTCTCCATGGCTGGTGGTATTTAAGAACAGGTTATAAAAACATCTGCCTACAACGATTTAAGTCTAGCTGATCCTGCCTTGGGAGGGGGAGAAAAAGGAGATGGACTAGGTGACCTCCTGAGGTCCTGTCCAGTCCTGTATACTATGATCAATCAATAGTTCGATCGGGTAGGACAAGGAGCATGTTTTAATTTCAACTACATTTGATTACTAGTTTTAATAAAAAATTGGGGTATTTTTTAAATGTCACAGCATTTATCTTCATTTCTGTAAAATGTAGCATTTTGTTTTGGTATTGCCCAACCATTTTTTCTGACTTTTTAAAAAAACATATTCACTTTTCATTTTGAAAAACCTACTCTACTTTGCTCTTCTTTGAATGGTCATAGAAAGTTTAAAAGGCAACAGAGAATCAGTCTCACCATCCACAATCAAGGGCTAAGTAGCTTCTTGATGACTTCAAAAAGCTGTTTTTTTACCCCACCGGTTGTAATTTCCCATACTATATACTCATTCTGGCATTAGAAAATAGCACTAAGCTGGTAAAACAGTTCCTTTGAATATGTACAATATGTTTCCAATGTCTCCTACAAATGTATCACAGTTTAATAAATCATCCTTTGCTGGAAGTAGAAAACTGGATACAAAGGGACTTCTCAGTTGAAGATGGTCAAACTAAGAGAAGAAAAAGTTGCAGCCATCTGAACAACCCCAGAAAACATTAGTCCTTAGAACACAGCAGCATATCCTTGTTAAATAAGGTGTTATCCCATGAAGTTTCCATCTATGGTTTACCGTTGGCTTCAATTTTGTAAGATCGATTTAGATATGTCAGTTCATCCATGCCGTAGTCAAAGCAACCCTCTTGTGTTAAGGTACCAGTTATTGGTACAAGATTAGCACCTGCTGATATATCTTTTTACTGTAAAATGGCTAAAACTACAGGCCTAATTTTCCAAGCCATTATGCAGCTTTTATTTTGGCTCCCCTGGAAGAAATTATCCCAGGCATGGATCACCTGGTAACAAAAATAAGTAAACTCCATGGGTTCCTTTCAATCTATAAATCCTTTCCCCCCCACCTATGTGAAATTGGCTCATTTGTCAGTCTGTCACCAAGGGAACATTGAAAAAGAACTACTAGTGTCAGGAAGCCAAAAAAAAAAAATAAGGGTGTTTCTAAATTAATTATAAGCAACAATAAATGGAAGATCCCCAGATGGTACAAATCAGTACAGCCTCTTTAAATTTAATAGAGTTGTTATAATTTGCATAGGCTAGCTATGTGGTCCTAGAGGTTCTGCTTCAGAAAGAATATATATACTTGGGGGTTGGACCAGGTAATATTCAGTGTTTTTTTCCAACCCTATAATTCTAGATGTCTTATTAAGTTTCAAGATGCATATGGCCAGAGTCAGAGAGAAGCAAGCACCCAGAATATGGCAGTTTTTTCAGTGGGAGCTAAAAGTCCTCTGAAAAATCAAGCCATTATTAGGGATCTTACTAGCCCGTTTATGAGCTATGACCGGATCTCCCTATGTTTGACCTATGAATGTACCTTTATAGACAGCTACCCACCAGTTTAATGGCATGCTGATGGTGTCATCATGGATTGAAGTGTTGGATTAATACTTATTTCTAAAAATATTTCTATAGGCATTAAAAAAAAATCAGTCAAAATGGGGCATTTCCAGCATTAAAGAATTCCATCTAAGTTTCTTTAATTAATTCATCAATCAGTGGGGAAATTAAAAAAAAAAAAGTTATCTTGGTTCTGAGATCCTAATCAAAGGCTAATTAGCATTAAAGAAATCAACATGCATCCTAGCAGCATTAGCACCTAGAATCAGGAAAGACTGAGTCTTGCTGGGGGAGGAGAAAGGTGTTGATGAAGCTGCTTATGGAACTGGTCCTTTAATATACATTTCCTACTTAAAAGAATTTGCATTCTGCCTGGATGGGGAAAAGCAGAAGGATGGTGTGACTGTGAGCAGGGTTAACTTACTGGACTCAGGAGATGTTAAAAACATTTTTGTTAACAGTACAGCCTGAGATTTGTTTAAGTCTTATGCAAAGCTGAAGTAGAAATGAATTTCATCTGAATACATTTTTCCTGTCTATTGCTAAACAATCTCTCCTTTCCTAGCCAAAGCCCTGTAAATACTCACCTCAGGTGAGAGAAATACTAGATGAGTTTAGCTTGGTTACCTCCAGAGACTTGCCATGTTTGCAGACTCTATTTTAAGGATGGCTAATTTCTTTCAACGGTTTAAGTGCTTGCTAAAAAAAAGAAATGCAATGATCTACTTATCGAGAAATCTGCTGAAGAGACTGGAGAAGATTTTTATGGGTATTGAAATAAATGTATTTAGGCTCATCCTTAAAGTTATTTAGGCTCCTAACTTCCATTGTGAGAGCCTCTGGGCACGTCCCCACATTCAGGGGTGTGAGTTTGCTGTGACAAAAATAGCAGCAGCCCAAACTTGTGCCACTGTTTTTTTGTTGCTGTACATGCCCCTGCACATGGGGTTGGTGTGGGGCAAATTGTCCCAGGTGGAGCAGGGGCCAGCAACTGTACTGGCCCCGGCAGCCTTACCTGTGGTCTTGGGGGCCTCCCAAGGCAGCAGCAGCGATGATCTGGGTGCTCGCAGCCTGGCTGGCAACCAGACCATGGTTCCGGCCAGCTAAGTTCCCTTTCTGGTGTTACACACTGCTGTCATGTGTTGCACCACTTTTTTAACACTGGGCTTTTTTTTACACTGGGAGATCCCAGTGTCAAAATCCCCCTGGTCCGCTGCAAATTAGCAGTGTGGCAAACACTTGTACATGCACTGCATGCATGTCAAACTGCTTTGAGGTGCCGCAAGTGGCATGTGCGTTCTCATGGGGACACACCCTCTGAGTGCTTCTTTGCAAGCAGGTAGCTGTTATGGGGCAGAGTCAAAGTTTTCCCTTGGGTAAACACAGCTCTGATAAATTGTAGGGCTTAAATCCCATTTCCCTTTTTGGTAGTAAATGGCATGTACTCAGGCGTGAAACAACAGCATTTGGTATTCACCTACGTTTCTGATTCAGCTCAGGGTATGCAAGTATGTATGCATCCACTGACCATGCACATTGGATTAGGATTGCCCAAGTGAACATGCAGGCTTAGTCACAACATTTTAGCTGTAGAACAATCATGGGAGGAAGAAACAGGGGCTCTCCCACCTTTTAGCCCAATAGTCCTGAGCTACAGAGGAAGGCAAAACGCCCCACAGTCCATACCACTTCAAACATGGGGTAAAACTCCTTCTTGATGTCAAATTTGGAAATCAGTCAGACCCTGGGTAGAGGCGCAAGGCTCCCCTAGTCAGAAACCTTCAGCTTGGGTCCCAGCAGGGGCATTGGCACACTGAAGTCAAAGTCCCCAGCCTTGGCTGTAGCCAATACCCAATGCCTCTGAGGAAGGCTTAAGAAAACTTGACACATAGCAGAAAGTGGGAGCAGGTGAGGTGGCAGGGGCAATCAGCAAAACCTAGAAGGATGGGAAATATCCATACTAGAGCATAGGCATAGGTATGCCTAGATCATCCCCAACTAGTGACTGTCCAACCTCTTCTTGAACACCTCCGGTGATGGAGAGTCCACAACTTCCCTAGGCGTCTATTCCACTGCCTCGCTGATCTAACAGTGAAAATGTTTTTCCAGATATCCAATCTAAACTTACTTTGCTGCAACTTCAAGCCACTGGTCTGCATCCTCCTCTCTACAGCAAGAGAGAAAAGGTGTTTTCCCTCTGCTTTATGGCAGCCCTTCAAGTATTTGAAAACTGTTATCACGTCCCCTCTTAAGCACCTTTTCTGCAAGCTGAACATGCCTAGCTCCTTCAGCCTCTCTTCTTATGATTTGCTTTCCAAGTCCTTTATAATCTTTGTTGCCTGCCTCTGGATCTTCTCTAACTCCTCCATGTCCTTTTCAAAATTTGAAACCCAGAACTGTACACACTACGCCACATGAGGCCTCACAAGTGCCAAGTAGAGAGGCTCTATCACCTCCCGTTTCTTGCACCTAATGCATCTATTGCTGCAGCTCAAAACCGCATTCACCTTTTGTGCAGTTGCAATAACTGCAGGCTCACTGGGTCTGTGATCTACCAAGACTCCTAAGTCCTTTTCCATGGTGCTGCCACCAGCCAGGTGCCCCCCATTTTTATATTTGTGTTTTTCATTATTCCTTCCAAGATGTAGCACCTTGCATTTGTCTGCCTTGAACTTCATCCTGTCAGCTCTAACCCAACTTGCCAAATCTGTTGAAATCCTTCTGAATTGCACTCACATCCTCCAACATGACTGTAATCCTTCCCAGGTTCATGAAGTCTATAAACTAGCTCAAGAGGCTTTGTGTGCCAGCATCCAAGTTTCCATACAGGGTGTTTAAGTGCCAAATCCTGTAATTACATGGCTGCTTACACTGCCATTTGGCACGCAGCTGGAGATAGGTTTCAGAACATGTGGAGACTTCTGAACATGCGTAGAAGGGATTCCCAGGGAGTTGTCAAGCACTTGGTGGCACCTTATTCCCACATAAGCTCCATTGTGATTCAAAGTACCCCTGGAAGGCATTTAAACACCACTTAAGTCACACAGACAGTATTGAACTCAGCTACATCATGCCCACTTTTTGCTCCATTGCCCAGTGGTTATAGCACTAGCCTAGGAATTAGGAGATGAGGGCTCTAGATCTTTCTCACCCATATCTTAAACCTCTGTCTTCCACTTTCCAGGAAGCATCTTAAGCCATGGGCTATAGCATAGATTAGGTGAGGGCACTCTACTTTCCACCTGACATTGAGCTTCTGGACAGCCAGGCATCTAGTTATTTTGAACTGCCCTGGACAAGAGTCTTGGCTTCTAATCCCAATTTCTAAGATTATTCCTTCTTTTTCCACCAATGAATGTCTAAATTAAAATGCATAAACAGAAGTGGGAGGAGCTCTCCTCCCTGCCCATTCCCTGCACTTGCTAGTATGAATTATTGATTCGATTACATCAAGGAGATGAATTTGCACATACTGGCTTAAGAGCAGGAAATGCTACAGTTTGAGCTAAGGAAACAAACTTCCCAATCTTGCACCTGTGGGTGACAGTCCACAAGAATTAGCAGTTTGCATTAATTTCAGTAATCCACAATTGGTAACCTCTGCCTTAGAGCAGACTGTATTATACCTTTAACTGTAAGAACCATGGCTATGTGTCTGTTGGTAGACGTAGCTAGTGGCATTTTTAAAAAGGTGTTATAGCTCACTTTCTCTCTCTGAAATAATAGTTTGACTCCTCAGCTGGGAAAAGCTGGCATGCTTCCATTGATTTTAACAGAGTTTTGCTATTTTATACCTATTCAGCACCTGGCACTGTTTTTCCCCTCCTCCTCTGTTGTTCCTCTTCTGATTTTAAGATAAAGTCAGCTAAATTAAAAGTGAGCATTTGGTTCTCTGGGTGAGTGGCAAACACAGAATATAAGGCAGATCATGAAAGCTAAGGCCTAGTGCATGAGGAGGTAGAGACAAAGTATTCTTGTTGAAAAAATGCTAGGGAACAATCTTTCTTAGGAAATAATGCACGATCTTTGTCTTTGTGAGTATGATACAACACTGACATAATAAATCAACCAACTTAAACAAACAGAAATCAACAGGCACAAAAATAGTCCAAACTTCCACTGTGAGAGCCTCCAGGCGCGTCCCCACGTTTAGGGTGTGAGTTTGCTGTGACAAAAATAGCAGCCGCCCAAGCTTGTGCTGCTGTTTTTTGCTGCTGTGCATGCCCCTGCACCTGGGGTTGGTGTGGAGCAAATTGTCCCAGGTGGCGTAGGGGATTTGCCACCAAAGAGAGGACAGCCAGAAACCTTCTTGAAGTGCATTTGGGATCTCCCTATTGCTATTGATTTTACATGTGTGGGAGGCAATATAAACCCCTAAGGCAGCAGGCAAAGCTGTTCATTCAACATTATTTAAAACAGCCTATTTGCAAATACATTCAGTTTTATCCCTTGTCATATATGATATGTTAATCTTTCCATCATGGACCTAGGTCTCATTTCTAATCAGTCATTCACTGCAAAACTTGTAGATTATATTTGAGACAGCAAGACAATCCAAGGTTTTTACTGGACGAAGTTGTGGGGGAAGGGGATAATTGGCCCAGAGTGAGAAAAATCCTTGGGTGCTTCAGAGTTAGGCACCTAAATGTCTTTGAGGATCTGGGTCACTCCCAAGAACTCTGCTGAATGTGGAGCCGCGCACACTAGGTACTCAAAAGCTCAGCACTTCCTTCTGTGAATTTAGTAGGCCACAGATAAAAAAAAAGTAACAATTTCTTTCAAGTCGTTTCATGAGCACCTACTTTATAGATGCCTGGTTAGCTTGTTTCTGACCTCCTAAGAACCTCCCATCAAGTTTATCCTACTTTCTCCTTATTTTCTATATATCAGATGTCTGGTACATCAACAGACTGCTGGATCCTCTTCTACCATCCATAATTCTTATCTTCAAAGTTCAGCGCCAAATAAGAACTTCTATTGTTTAGTGACCTTTTGTACAAGCACTTCAGCAGCAATTAAATGTTCCTTTCCTTTTGTGCCACGAGCAGACTCAGACTGTCTGTTCACTTTCAAGTGAGGAGAAAAACAGTGCTGTTAAGAGTAGTGGCAGCAGCCTCCTTTTCATTAGCAGCAACAGTAAGAGAAGTCAGAGAAGGCAAAGCAGCTGCCGTAGTTGATACCAATGTGCCAATATGCCGGCAGGAGTATAATTTGATTTCTGACTGTGAAGTGACACGCACTGCACATAGCTGTAATTTTGATATTAGTGCATAAATAACACCATGCTCCAATTCAACATTCATATTTTCACCTATTGCAAAGAGCAGGGAACCGATTTCCACAGCAGATTTTTATTGTGCAATGGCGCATATGTTCCAGAGGCCTGTAATACTAAGACGGGATAATCAATGGCATTTGATTCTCTATCTAATAATTTAGGTTAGAAGAGACTATCAGTTGAAAGCTGGAGGTCTGTCCTGCATCCTTTTCTCTCTGACTTCCCACTCTGGCTTACATACAGAAACATGTGCATTGGCTTTAGTGGGAGTTTCATTCAACCTTACCCAACTAGAGAGAAAGCCTCCAGTACTGGCCTTTCAAGCTTGATAAAAGATGTTGGAAAATGTCATAAATTATATATTGCACATGCTTAGCCAGGGTATGAATTATAAAAATGAATATTGACTAGATTTGAATGAGAAATCTCCTTATTGTGAGGAAGGGCATGCCAAATTCTCCACCATACCTTCAAGCTGCCATAAAAAGAGCAAAGTTTCTTTAAGAGGATGATGCCATGTGGCGTTTGCATTGCACCACTTCAATTTCCATCACATCTTAAGATCTGACATAACACAATATAACAAGATGAAATTCAGGCTGCCTGTTTTATTGAATGACTCTGTTTGAGCACATACCCCGTTTGGAAATATATACATATTTTTTGACAAGTAGAAACTGTCCCAACTTCTGAGGTCACTGTAGCAAAAGCATATTCATGTGCCTATTTTGGATCTATCTTATTTTTGCTGACTGACAATCCCCATCAAGTTGAATAAAACTTGATTTTATTTTAGATGTACTTCATCTATGCGGCAGGCACACAGTAACTATCCTAAGCCTACACCTGCATCCAAACACATTAAATAGAAATATTTAACAACTTGAGAAGCTAACCTCATTTTCATCCTAGCTGCATCTATCATACACTTTAAATTTAAGTCAGGGCACACTACAGATAAGGCAAGGCTAAAATAATTGACCTGAATGGTGAATCTCTGGCAAAATATGCCAGTAAGCTAACCTGCATAATAATCCAATGAGATCTTAACAAATGGCTTTTACAGACCCTAATAAATAGTGCTAATATAAAAAAGACCAGCAGTCATAATGGTCACCATTTGTTAACTACAAATGGAATAACTTTACAGTGAACTTCCAGAGTTATTGTACTGAAATTTCATTATACTGAAAACATCTCAAGATTAAGTTCATTAAGATTAGTCATACTTTTTTAAAATTTTTTTGGTCATCTCCCATTTCCTAGCTAGAATCTGCTGTCTCCACCACTTTCACATGTTCTTCCCGCACGCATTGTTTTTCCTTGCCCTAATAAGTCACATGGTAGATTTTTTTTTAAAGTTTTGTTTTTAAAATGTTGGCATTCAATATTTTTTTATTGTAATATGACACTATAGAGAAGAAAAAAAATATTGTACTGAATTTTTCTAATGACAAATTTTGTTGTAACAAGATGCACTTAGCTATGTTACAATGGGCCTGGAAATATTTATCTTGCTTTGAAATGTTCATTATAACAAACTTTGTTGTAATGACAGTCCCTCTCTAATGCCACCAAGCTACTAGGTCTTTTCTTTTAAACAGAAGGGAAAACAATATCTCAGAGAACACTGTTTAGCAACTCTTGCTTACTAATGGTGGCTTTTTAATGGTGACCCCATTATAAGTAACATATTACTACTACACGTCACTGTACAATCTACACAGTAAGATGCATATGGAGTCTTTTCCCGTGTTTAATTTATGTATTAACACAAGCATCACACCACCCACACACAGAGTGTTATATAAGGAATAAAAAAATTACATTTTACAGCCTCCTTCTGCAAGGAATGGCAGTTTGAAAATGGTGGGGAGCAGACGCGGCAAAAATAATGGGCTCAATAGTAAGAAAATAATTAGATACGTATATTGTCATATTTAAGTTAGTTTATTTTTACTTTTTAAAGCTATCTATCACGAGTGATTTTTATACATGCAGTGGGACCATTAAAAAGTTTATCACAGACGTAAATGTCTCCTGTGTTTAGAACAGGGAATATTGCTTTTATAGTGTGCCCCATCCTATATGTATATATACACATAGGATGTGTCCACACATATAGGCATGTGCGCTTGCAGAAGCTCAAATAGGAGAGGCACAATCTGAGCCGGGATTTTTGCCTCAGCACATGTGTCTGGACATGTACCTTGGTGTGGGACAAGTTGTGCCATTTCGGGCAAAATAACCCTGCCCAGCTCCTCCTGGATCTTCAACCAAGGGGAGCTAGAGCCTGGGGCCAGCACCTGTGCTGGCCCCAGCAGTATAAAAAGCTGCCCTGGCAAACAGCTCAGGGCTATTCGCTCTCAGGAGCTTCTGGGGCCTGGCCAAATGCTATCTGGGAACACTACTCCTTGTGCCAGCTGGACTGCTGAAGCAGCTCTAACTGAGAGTTTCCTGCACCCTCTGCCCACTGCAGCAGTTTGGCAGTGGGGGCTAATGCCTGGCTGTGACCTGCTGCCGCCTGCGATTGCATGTGGCCCCAAGGCTGCTCTCTTGCTAGACCCAGGTGGGGACTGCACAGTCCCAGCAGAGGCATCTGCAACTCTGGGCCAGATGCCAGTGGGCTGTGACTGCAGAGCTGGCCTCTGTGTGGCACTACTGCCATGTGTACCACCACCCTGCCATCTGGGCAGCTATGGCCAGGAAGATGTTCTGTGTGGTGGCCTGCTTTGAGCTGTTAAAGTGTGTCCGCTTGGCCCCAAGTGACCAGGAAGTCAGCCACCTCCAGCTGGGTCCCAGGTGCCAGTCCTGGGCAGGCTTCTCTACCTGGGTGCTGCAACCTGCTTCACTAGCAAGAATGCTGGTGTTCCCTATTTAAAAACTGCAAATACTCTGATAAAAAAAAAATCCCAAATTCACTCTTTAAAATACCCCCAAATTCTCCCAGCCCCAAGTGGCTCCTTTCTGGAGCAGGCTGGGAAGTTCTGGGAGAAAAACTGCTGAGCAGATGCAGAGCAAAATCCTGGACATTTCTAAATATTAAAAAAAACCCGCACCTGGATGGACATGGGAGGACCCCAAAAGAGGACATGTCTGGGAAAACCTGGACATAACACTAATTGGGGTTATGAATAGGCATTCATTTCTAGCAGTGGAAATTTCTGAGACATTTTTACCTTTAGAAATCCTTCTGGGAGAGGGAGCAACACAGGCATCCAGCCTGCAGCTGCCCCCTCTCCCCTGATCCCTGCACTTTCCCCAGACTGGAGTGATTCTGGTGGGGGAAGGCATGGTGAGCAGTGGCTGCTCCATTCCTCCTGTTCCCAGGTAGGGAGTGGAGAAGCAGGGAAAGACACTCCCCTCCTGTACACTGGGCTAAGAGGTGGGGGGCAGGGAGGTAAAGCAGTGGGGCAATGCCCCTGCATCCTCCCCAAATCAGAGTTCTCCAGTCTAGGGAAGGCACAGGGGAAGTGGCTGCTGGACTCTTCTGGATCACAGAAGAGTGGAGCAAAGCAGCATTAATTCTTTTCAGAGAAACTGTCTTGCAAAGGAGATTTTTTAGGCATCAACCAGGAAAATCTTTCTCCCAAAGGTGGTATATTTCTTCTTCCAGAAGGTGAATGAACACCTAGTTTCTACTGAGAGTGATAATTCTCCTGGTAGAACCATGCCTGTAATGCCTGTGTGTGGCCCGGGTTATTGGAACATGTTGCTTTTTCCTGCTAGACACTTTTTTTTTAATATCATGGTCAACATCAAATTATGATTAGTATTGTTGCCACTGCTGCTGTTGTGCTTAGCGGTCCCAAATTAAATCAAGGCCTGATTTACATGTCCATAGTAAGAGATAATACTATCCTAGGTCTAAGCACTGGCTTCCAATGTTCTCTGCGCTGGTCTTCCCAGCTGTAAAATGAGTGTAATAATATTAAACCATCTTCCTCAATAAGGTGTATTGAACATTAATTAGTTTATGTCTTTTCAGTTCTTTGAGCATGCAAAACAGTAAAAACGCTAGATTTTATTATTATTCAGTGTTAATAGCAGTAGTCATGGAGTGGTTGTAATTATAGAGTTGGATAGAAAACAACAATTCCAATTCTGAAACATTAGAGCTTTTGAAATCTGTTTGTGTTCCACACCTTTGAGATTTTTGCACAAAATGAAGAGATTTGGACGAAAAAGGACTGGAGTTTGGGCTCCCACGTTCTTTCAGCATTTGGTCACCATTATGAAAAGTCTTTATCAGATGTTTGCTCTCCCTTGGAAGAATTCATCATAGACTATGAAATCTTCCCAACAAAATCAAAGAAGACAATATGTTTCCATGAAATGGCATTTTTCAACTCCCACAAAATAAAAAAGTTGATCATATTTGGACCAGTTCCAGCTGTAGTGCTGCATTAATTCACCTGCACCATGTCTTCTCTTGTTCAGGGAGTTTTTTTTTCTATTTTGCCTAAAGTTTGCTTCTGCTGTAGCCTGTGGAAGGCTGATTTGAGATCTTTCAAAGCACTTTTTAAAACAAAACAAAAAAAAAATCTGCCCTGTCTCCCCTTGTTTATCTTACTGTATATTTCTTGGTTTCTGCATTGATAAGAAGAATCACATTTAAAACAAGAGCAGGTTACAATGTGCTATGTTTCAAATAGATTATTTGCAACATCATAATCTTGTGAATTACCAAGATGCTGCAGAGCAAGGGGAAAATGTGATTGTGAAGGGCATGATGATGATTCAATTGGTTCTGTGGCCATAATGCATTCCTTCCAACAGGCACATTTGTTCCATATTTGCATGTATTATCTATTCTGGCTATATAGTCAGAGATTTGCTACTGTAATAGGTGATTATTTTTTTTCTTAAAGAGAGTAATTTGAACAGATAAGGGACATGTGAAGTGCGCAGATCCGGTTGGCCAGCATGACAATGCAAGCACTCTACTGGTATTGAGATCCTTTATTGATGGCATATCTTGTTCTGTTTCACATAGCAAATGCTCACTTTCAGTGCAAAGGATCTGTATGTCTCCATCTCAGACACTAGTACTCTATGCATGGCCAGTTCAGTGCACCCGGGCAATCTGTTTGTTTCCATTCCCAACAAAAGCTCCATGACTTTCCTCAGATTGTCTCCTGCCTAATGCCATGCAATTTTGTTCTCCCCTTCCAGCTTGAAAACAAACTAGTTTCAGCCAGCCTTCTTATACTTACCTCTACTTCCATCTCTAAGGCAGACATTCTCCCAAATGTGTGTGTAAACCTGTACACATAGATATACCCAATATGGGCATGTTCCCATGACTGTGAATACAAGTTTCCCTGAGGACAAATAGCAATAGCACGTATTTGTGCTGCTGCTACTTGTCCCTGGGAAAGGCCTCTGCACCATGCTCTGGTGTGTGGCAAGTTACCCCAGTTTGGATAGGGGAGGCTGGGGCCAGCACCTGGGCTGGCTGAAGCAGCCTTACCTGGGGTCCTTGCCTGGGGCCTTTTGGGACTGCAGTAGCAGTGATCTGGGTGCATGGAGCCTGGCTGATAGCCAGAGCGTGGCTCTGGCTGGGTAGGCTCTGATTTTGGGTGGTGTATGCTGCCGCCGTGTGTGTTACCTTCTTTTTTTCTGACATTTTGTTTTTACACTGGGAGACCCCAGAGTTAAAAAAAAAAAAACCTAGGGCTGTGCTAAATTTCACCACCTGTTTCATTCTGACACTGTTTCAACCAGTTTCAAGGTCGAAACAGCAAAATTGGAACGAAACAAAGGCCATCAAAATAGCCTCAAAACAAAATGAGGCTGATTGAAACATTTTGAAGTGCAGGGGGTGGGAGGCAGCCCAGTTGGGATGCCTCCCGGTGCCCCATGTTAGATCATGCCAGAGGTGGGAGGCAGCCCATCTGGGCTGCTTCCCCGGTGCACCGCGTGAGATCACGCTGGGGCTGGGAGGCAGCTGGGCTGACTCCCCACCCCTAGCAAAATTCTAAACAGTGTCAAAACAGCCTTTCTGTTTCGATGGAACAGAATGGAACAGCTGTTTCAACTCAAAATGAAATTCGAGGCAAAACACCGTTCCCTTGAACCATTGAAACTCAAGGTAAAACGGAACAGTGCTGTTATACACAGCCCTAAAAATAACCCTACTGTGCTGCAAATTTCCAGTATGACAATTGCCTGCATGTGTGGCATGTGCAGTTTGCAACATCACAGATGGGTTTGCAGTGCTGCAAATTGCACATGTGCTCTTGTCTGGATGCACCCTATGGGCACATCCAGACGAGCATGCATGTGCCTCTTACAGTATCCCAACCCAGTTTAAGATGATTCACGAGGCACACTGCAAACAAAAACATGTTCCAAATTTGCATATTTGCTGCATGGGCTTAAAATTTGATACCTGGATATCCAGCAAGGATCTGGCATGACTAGGACCCAGCTGCTGTTGAGGGTAAGTAGGGACTGTGGTGGGGGGTTGTGGGTGTGTGTGGGGGGGCTGTGCTTGTGTGGGGGGATTTTGGGGAGGGG
>NW_005842144.1:658055-664644 GCF_000455745.1 Alligator sinensis
GGTGTGGTCCTCCAGCAGGGTTCAGCGTTGTCCATGGGACACTCAGAGCCCACTGCTGCCATGGCATGGTGCAGCACAGCCTCGATCACCTCAGAGCTGGTGCCACCTGTGCCACTTGTCGCAGGTGAGGCCATGTGCCTTTCTGCAACCCAAGGTTGCTTGGGCTGTCACTTGGGGGCTGGCACTGCTTGTGGGAACTGCATGATGTACCAGGCTGGGTCCTGCTTCCACGGAACTGGCCTGGCCTAATGGTGTGCGGGACTTGTGCACACAGGACCTGGCCCAGCATGACATGCGGTCCCTGCAAACAGCGCCAGCCCCCAGGTGACAGCCCGAGCAGCCCAGGGCTGCAGAAAGGTGCACAGCACCATGTGGCACTGCACCAAGCTGGGCTGCACCCATGCCAAGTGACATAGGTGGCACTGGCTCTGAGACAAGCAGGGCTGGGCTGTACCATGGGTGTGAGGTCTGGCAGCAGTGGGCTCTGAGTGCCTCATGGCCACTGCTGAGAGAGTGAGATGTGGGCCCCATGGAGCAGGGCTGGGGCCTATGCGGGGCTATGGCCCTGCAGGGGGGAGCTGGGGCCCTGGGGGGGGCAATCAATGTGCCCTGTTGGGGGCTGCATGCTGTGGGGTGCAGGGAACCCACTCCCCCTGGGCAGTCCCCTCCCACACAGTCCCCCCACACCCACAGTCCCTCCACACTGGGGAGAGGATTGCAGGCAGGAGCATCACATGGGTATTTGTGTGGCCCTGGCAGGTACAGAAAGCGAAGTCTCCGGGGGGCAGTGTTGCAGGGCCAGGGCTGGAAATTGTGTGTGTGTGTGTGTGTGTGTGTGTGTGTGTGACAGAGGATGGGTGTGGGAGGCGGGTGGGTGCCTAAGCTGTCTGTGGCTTGGGAGTGAGGGGCAGGGCATGGGCATACGACCCCCACAATCATATTATCCCCACTCAAAGATGTTCTCTTTCTTGACACTGGAAATATGGTAACCCTAACCCCAATGAAGTCATGGAGCAAAGGTAGGATCTGACATTTATCAAATAAATGTAGCTTGTAATTTAGCCCAACTAAAATGACAGCTGATAGTTTGGCTCACTTCTTACATAAGAAGCTCAGAAATATTGAAATCTTTTGATTAGAATCTGAGGTTCTTATACAATATTTTCAAAGAGAAATAGTCTATTGTCCTGCAAGTACCCATGAGTATTCTGCCTTCTGATGATTTCCACGCTATGGATCCAGCTGTGAAGCCTTTCAAACAAACTACTGTATGTGCAGCATCCTACAGACTACTCAGGCAGCTTTTTACTTTGATTTAGCACTAGGGATATTTCCTTTAGAATGTTGTTCTCCTTCAAAAATACTTGTTTTGATCTGTTACTTGCATTTGTTATACCTCTTCAAAAATATCTTCTTTCCAAACTGGTGAAGGAGCTTGTTTTCGTAGCAGTCATATTTTGGGGGCTTATTGTTTTGCTTCCTTTGTCCATGAACTGTATCTTTATTAAAGGATTTTGTGACTTGTATGGTATTTGTGTTACATGTGGTAATACTATTGGATTCCTCAAAGGCTTTTGTTGTTGCAATTGTCAGGAACTATCCAAAAATCATCCTCCAGTCCTCTCCAGGAGTCCAAAATACGGTTTTAAGAAATAATCTGTTTTCTTCTCTGTTTTTATTTGGAGGAAAATTCAGGTGTGAAAGAGGTGTGATATTTGCATCAAGCCTCAAGCCCTTTTGAAGTGAGCCTTGATACATTTGTGCATCACAACCCACACTTAACACAAGCCCAAACACCAACCAAGAATATCTGCATGGTTTGGGAAGCTAACAAATCGTCTAGACATTTGTCGGTTGACAAAAGCTAACAAATCAGAAAGACATTCTGGGAATAATGGAACAATAGGTGCCTGTAATTACAGCGCGTCAGAGCAGACTTGATTAATTGAGTCTGCTGGACTGTGGTAATTAGCACGCTCCAGCCAGCCTCTGTGTCTTGTGTATCGGTGTCCCTGTGCTTTAAAATGGTGGGGGGTGGGGGGTGCTTTAACTAAAGTTTGGTCAACGAGCTTTAGATAAAGTGCCCCCCATCACCGTTTTGAAGTGCAGAGACACTGATACATGAGACGCCATGGATGTTTTAATTAGAAGGGCTCTTGAAGCTGCTTTAATTAAAGTGTCCTCCCTGCAACCCCAGAGCATGTGTAAAAATGCCAAATGGGACTTTTATGATTAGATCTGAATGCCTGCTTGGGTATTTTGTGGGACAGAGATTGAAATGTATCCAAAGAGACCTTGATGGGATTGGTTCCAGTACTTGCAAACCAATCATAGTATTGATGCAGACCCCTTAGTTATGCGTGTTCAGCGTGGTTTGAAGAGTCCTAGGTATTTCAGATATCGAATTAAAAGATTATTTTATAAACCCAAAGGTGTATATGGTCTTACTCCCTAATCTCTATCAATATTCAGAATAATGCCAGTAAACAAAAAAAAGGAAAAAATGTTAGCATTATGTATTAAATAGCAACAACTTTTTTTACATTATTGAGTACACAGGCACCAACATAATGCCTGATCCACAAAGCTTACATTACAGAGGCCAAACAGAAAGCTATGATGCACTGAGAATGCATATTTAAGAATGCCATTCTTATTATGGCAATTATCCTAAAAAGTTACAGTGTTGACATGCAGCCATGCCATGCTGAAAGTTACCTTTATGGTAACTAATTTCAAGCCCCATCTGTTTGCATCCTGGTGCCTAATTTTAAAGTTAAAACACTTATTTCCTGTACAACATAAATAAGAAAGAAATCATCACTAAATCACATATTTGCAAACATTTCTAATCTGAAGCGACACAACATATCATGCTCTTCAGTAGCAAATATGGAAATGAACCAGCCTAATTTCCAGGTTCACAATTTTCTCATTGTTTATATTACTTACTTCTGTGTTCACTAGGGGCTTAGGTCTTGGTTTCTGGTGATGTTCCTCAGGGCAGTACCACCTACCACTGAACAGCCTGCGTCTATGAAGGTAGGAAGGTTAACTGTGATCCAAGGAGGCAAAGCTATCAAATTAGTCTGAGATAATTTGGTGGGACTACTCTAGTGCCCCTATAAAATATAACAAAGCCCAAAGGCAATTGTAGACATGGCAAACATAAATCATCATTCTGTAAGCATGAAGACATTTTTCACACAGTGGACAATTTGAAAAGTCAGATGAACCCTGAGTGGTTAGCGGCACACAGTCAGAAGTGAGGGGGGTGGGTGTTATGTTGAAACGACATCCCCGTTAAACATGAGACGGCATCCTATAAGGCTTAAAGAGACATCCAGGGTATTAGACCAATTCTGTGTACCTCGAGAGCTTTCAGACCTTGAGCTTAGAGATCTTTTGGAAACACTGGAAGACATTCCTAACTGGACAGGTATTTAGAAAACAAGGCTAGGCTGAAATCCTGTTTAGGGAGTTTTTGTATTCTATTTTTGTTTAATAGCTTTTACATGACATGTTATTTTGGTCTTACTGTAAGCCTCCTGAAGCCTTTTTGCGAAGGTGGCTTATACTTCTAATAAATAAATAAGTAATGTATGCAGATCTGAGTCCTGTTTTTCATGGATTCCCACTCTGAGCTCTATGCATCTTCCTGCTTCAGGTATTTTTCTTGTAGAATTTTGTTTTTTCTCTGATGTCCATAGTATTAAAGGCCAAAAAAAAAAAAAAATGTGTCTAAGTTTCTGTCTGGGCTGGGGTAAATCCTAATTGCTTTGCCAAGGGTTAATTCTGGGCCTTCCAGTAGATTCATAGATTCATAGACATTCGGACTGGAAGGGATCTTGGAAGATCATCGAGTCCAGCCCCCTGCCCGCAGGCAGGAAGTCAGCTGGGGTCATTGGATCCCAGCAAGATAAGCATCCAAATTTCTCTTGAAGGTGTTCAATGTAGGTGCTTGAACCACCTCCGATGGCAGTCTATTCCAGACCTTGGGGGCTCAGACAGTAAAGAAGTTCTTGCTTATGTCCAGCCTGAAACGGTCTTGCCGTAGTTTATAACCGTTTCACCTCGTCATCCCTTGGGGCGCTCTGGTGAACAAACGTTCCCCCAAGTACCGGTGGTCACCCCTGATAAACTTGTAGGTGGCCATCAGATCATCCCTGAGCCTGCGCTTTTCCAAGCTAAAGAGCCCCAGGGCTCTCAGCCTGTCATCGTAAGGTCTGTTTTCCTGACCTCTGACCATGCGCGTGGCTCTTCTCTGGACTCTCTCAAGCTTCTCCACATCCTTTTTGAATTGTGGGGCCCAAAACTGGATGCAGTAGTCTCTCTTCAAGTGTTTCATCTCAGATCCCAATGATGATCTAGTCTCTTATCAAGGACTCAGTTCTCCAAAACAGTAAGATTGGTTCTTCAGCCTCCCATCAATCAGAATCTCTACATTTCACCTTCTTTTTGTACTCTCTGTTTAAACCCATCCCACTCATATGTTTCGAGGGGTGGCGGGGAGTTAGGCAGCTTTCAGCACTCCTCAGATTTCTGAACTGTAGTTTCAGTTAGCCACCTCTGAGTTAACTGAAAAGTACTGAACATGCCAAGTGCTTTACAGCCACTTCTTGTCAGAAATAAAGCTACTTAAAACATAAGAAAATAAGTACATAAGAAATGCAATACTGGGTCAGAGCCTAGGTCTGTCTAACTTAGTATCTGTCTCTGGCAATGGTAAGTGATGGTTATTTTATAGGAAAAGTATAACAACAAGGCACACATAGAGCAATTCATCCCCCATCATAACTTTGCAGTAAATAGCAGTCCTAGAGTTAGGTATATCCCTGAGGTTACATTCCTGACTGTTGTGTTGAATAGCCTTGAATGGACCTATATTTATCTACTCCCTTTTGAACTAGGTTATGCTTTTGACCTCCAAGACAACCTGGGGCAATTTCTCTAAGACCGTAATTATCCCTTCAGTGTTGAGTTCAACAAGATAATTATACATTGTGTAACAAGTACTTCCTTTTACTTGGCTTAAACCTACCACCTGATAATGTCTTGGGATACCCTATAGTTCTTGTGTGTAATAGGGAAAATTATGGTCTTAAATTGTGGCAGGGAACATTTATGCTGGATATTAGGAAGAGCTTTCTCACTGTGAGGGTGTGTAAACACTAGAAAAGATTGTGGAATCTCCATTCTTGGAAGGTTTTAAGGGCAGGTTAGACAGACACTTATCTAAGATACTTTAGACAGGGATGACCTTGCCTTGAGCTTGCACTGAACTAGATGACTTCTTGAAGTCCCTTCCAGCTCTGCTTTTCTACGATACAATCATTCCCTATTCACTTTATCTATATACCACTTACAATTTTGTACACCTCTATTATACACTCCTCAGTTTACCAGGTAAATGAGTCCTTTCCTTTTCAGTCTCTCCTTGGATAGAAGCCATTTTTATGCCATTGCCCAGATCTCTTTGACCCACTGAACCTAGCATTTTATTTTCAATGCATAAAATGAACACAGAATCAGTGATGTTTTTGTCTTATTGGGTGCTACCATCCAGGCTAGAGCCCTGGGCCCTCTCCCAGCCACACACCCTCAAATTTACTTTCTTCCTCCAGTGCCGGTTTATTTCTCTTGCTTGGCTGTCCACATCCCTCAAATTAAAAGAAGGCTGGAATGGGGCCCAGTTTCTATCTAACTGGTAGCATGGTGGTTAGATAATTTAACTAGGAAGCAGAAGTTGACAATTAAAACCTTTTCTATGTAAAGGAAGTCTAGAACTGGGCTCTCCTGCTCCCTAGGCAAGTGCCCTGACCACACAGCTTAAAACATGAAAGAGCTTTCCCCTGTCCTCCAGCAAACACTCACTAGTCATGGGGTTTTGCCAGGCTGCCTGGTTTTGCCAGGTAACTGGATGAGGGTAGAATGCACATAGCTGGGAGGCAGAGAGCAGCACAGCTGAGAGCTCTCTGTAAGTATGGAGATGCCTGCATACTATTTGTGCATAATTGCTATTAGTGCATACAGTGAAATAAGTTCATGCCCAATGCTTCCCAGAATAATAAAGCTTCACATAGGAAACCCCAGTATGATGAGTATCTACCAACCTGGCAAAAGGTACTCCTGCCTCTTCCATATCTCTCCAGCAAATGACTGCATAAGTCCCATAACATGAATATTAGGCAGTCTGTATTTCTACTCTCCCCCTTGTCTGATCCCAGTTACATTGTTTTCTTGAGCCTTAAATATATTCTGTCCCTTACATGGCTCATGGTGCTCCGTGTAATGACAACCCCTCTACTGCAGCAAGTTGGTGACTGCATGGGTGACTGGCACCTCCTGAGTCTGGGGGGGACCCAGTTTGTGGGCAGGCCCAGGGCAGGGCCAAAAGCCCCATGTCCACTGCTTCAGGGCTGGGCTGGGGAATGGGGGCAGGTACACTACTACCACCCCTGCCCCTCCCTGAGCCCCCCCCCTGCAAGGGCCCCAGGCTTACCTTTCTGCCAGCAGCAGGAACAGCTCCTCTGCTGGGGAATCAGAGCATGCTTTTTACAGGTGAGGAGGGAGAGGGAAAGGGAGAGGG
>NW_005842144.1:664654-667878 GCF_000455745.1 Alligator sinensis
GGTCTGGCCTCCAGGGTGCTGTTAGGGAGGGAAGGGCTGGGTAGAGAAGCAGAGCATGGTCCCCAGCCATACAATCGGGCCAGCAGGGATCCACTCCATGCCTGGACCCCACCCCAAGCGGAGCAGAGTTGCGGTGCATTAATGCCCCCCCCCAGCACTTTTGGGGACCAATCTCAGGAGAGACACATGCCACCCCGTGCCCCCACTACCAGTTGCCTGTGGCAGCAACAAGCAGGACAAGGAAACAGCTTCTGTCCCGGAGCTAGTTAAGAGTACTTTACTTCCACACAGCAATATTGTGAGAATAAACACACTGAACGTTGATAAGTACTCTACTACTGTGGTAATGGGGACCATATAAGTTCCTTAGATAGATGGCTCTAAATCATTGCTAATGAATTGTATTGATTACCTTTTATTTTCTGAGATGGAGCTACTATAATGATAATGGAGTTTGGCTTTTATTTGCCCTTTATCTAATATAATAATTATCAAAGGTATTTTATGATTAGTTTGTTTCTATTCCCCAAGGAAGCACAAGTATACTAATCCATTCTGACCTGATTGCTGTGTCATCTTTTTGTTTGGTTGGTTTTTTAAATCAAATCATGTAAACTTATTTTGCCAATAAATAAATGCATAAAATAAAATAAATAATGAATAGACCAAGGTTGCAATTGTGGGTTTGAATCCTGAGACTACTGAATTCCCTCTCATTTAGACTCTGACTATGGAAGTGGCAATTAGGTAAGCTATTTTACCACCAAGGCCATATCCAGTAGACATTTTGAAAGTACACCTCTGCCCAAAACCAGTAGGTGATGGCAGTACTATCCCCTTTATAGCTGTTATATGGACAGCATGGATTTAATTCCTTTCCTTCTTGAGGGGTTTCAAACTCATGGCACCCATCTCCCAGCACTGTGCTCTAGCTGGGCTGTAGGATATCAAGGTTCTTTTTTAAACAGAGACAAAGTTTGAATCTAATTTTGGGGACATACCTTGATTATCTCTACTTTATCTTCATTACATAATGACCCTACTTCTTTCTTTGGTCACTTCTTACTTCTGTGGCTGAGGAATCATTTGTTATTAATTGTAATATATTTTGGAACGTAACACAATTTATTCTTTGTCAATTTTAACCTTACCTTTTCAAAACTCTGAAGCAAAGCTTACTTTGCTGATCAGTTCTCCCCCCATCCCTCCCCTTTTTTTCTGCTTATTACTCTCTTCTTTTGAGGGTTGCATATCATGTTAGGTGTGGAGTTCATTCCTACAAACTTTTCTCCCCTTTCCCCTTGGGATATTGATTCCCATTACCTTTAGCCATTTAGACTTTAAAAAATACCACATTGAATTCCTGAAGCTATTTAGCCTAGTTATTTTTGCTAACTAGTTCCCTTAGTTAATCAAAGTTTGCCCTTCCAAAATAAAAATCCTCGGGTACAGATCTGCTTTTGTTTATCCTTTCATTTAATCTAAATGTAATCACCTTATGATCGTGTGATCTAAGGTTATTTTTATGACTGGTTCTTACATAGTGTCCCCTCTACTCTCCAAAAGCAAGTCTAATAAAACATCCTTTCTTGACAATTTGGTGATGAAATCTGTCAGTTAATACATCTAGGAGCATCTGGGCATTACCCTTATTAGTAACATTTGTTCTGTCATTTATATCTGGGAAATTAAAGCTGGCCATAAAGACATGAGTCCTGGCAGCATTGCTCTCTTCTCTCAATATCTAGACTCCAGAGGTAAAAACAGACATCACAATGGAGGTGGTTCTGATTGATCTGAGTTATAGCGGGCAGCATGGCCCTTTTCACATGTAGCATATCCCTGGAACAAATGGCAATTAACAGGAATTAGCCGTGAGTGACCAAGGAAAAAAATGTTTCCTTGACATGACCCCTTAAGGAGGTGCAGTCTGGGGATCCAAGGGACATGTTTCAGTAAGCAGGAAAACTCCAGCTTTGCCCTTTTAACATGTCTCTGTCAAGAGGAAAAGCCAGGCAGGAGCTCCTAGGGTCTGAGGGGTCTGATCCTGCATAGGAATTTCCTGGGTGCACAGGATTGGCCGCCTCAAGCCCATGGAGCACCTGTCTGGGGGGCCGGAAAATACAGGCTACTTCAGGCTGCCTACACTTGTGTGCCATAAGTAAAACAGACATCTACTGCTAAATAGTGGCACAAATTGATACCACCTTTGTCACAGCCAGCTTTGTATCACAACAAGGGGTCTGGATAAATATCAACCAAATATTTATGGCAGACCAAAGACAACATCCTTTTCCACCCCTAAGGTGGCCATTTATAACACAAGAGACAGACGTTCTTCCAGGAATAGCATCAGGGCAATCCAGACTGCAGACCTCAGTGCTGGAGACTCCAAGTATTATTTAAGAACATGATGGTGATGTGAAATTGGACTTCAGAGGAAAAAATAAAACCAAAAAAAACCTTAGTGATTTCAGCTCTAAATGGACCTTGTCACAACGGTAGGTCAGGAATGTTGCCTGACCCCTGAGATGAACTTTAAAGACAAAGCATAAAATCCACACTCCCCAGACACAACACTTAAACAAATTGAAAGATAAACTAGACGAGTCAGAACATTTAGAAATGATACTAGCCTGGCAGGTCTGCTTGTTTCCAGCATTCAAATGTGAGCTTTCATTACCAGGACTTCCCGCCCACACACCTCCTGAAAAATAACCCCGAGAATACACTCCAGATCTTGGTCTTCTGCACACCAAACCACAACTACAAAGACATCTTGTGATTTTCTAGAGGAAAATCCCACAGTAAACCTTAACACAGCATGGATATTCTTTTATCCTGCCATGAGTGTGTAGATCTAATGCAATCAAAGGGAGCCTGCACAAATTAAAAGAAAGCTGAGAGAAAATAATATCAAGGGTGCTGCACTAAGGTGCAAATTAGCTGAAAATAGGAGATTTTTTGTTTAATGACAAAAGCCCCTAAACCATGAGCAAAAAAGTAAACAAAGAGAACCTGCTCCTGCCCTCCCCTCCCGCATCAAAGCAACCAAAACTCTCCCTTTAAAAACACAAAAAAGTAAACCTGAAGCATATCTCTGCCAGTACAATACAAACAATGGAAGCCCCAGCTAGAGCCTAAAAAGCCACAGGACAACAACAAAATCCAGAAAGGTTAGTGCAAGCCTTTTAATACCCAGGCAAGAATAGTCATGCTAAAGC
>NW_005842144.1:667909-711532 GCF_000455745.1 Alligator sinensis
ATGATATGGGGATTCTGTGCTGTGCCTTTTAGGTAGGCTTACCCTACATCCAGGTTTTCCCAGACATTTCCTCTTTTTGCATCCTCCCATTTCCATCTGGGTGGATTTTCTTGAAATATCAACAAATGTCCGGGATCTTAGATTTTGCTCTGCTCAGCTTTGACATTTTCCTCTGCACTGGGCTGCAGCAAGGTGGGAGAGGCACCTGCTCCTCCAGCAGGGGAAGGGGGTGGGGGAGGGCAGTAGGGAGCCGCATGACAGGGCTGTCCTGGTGCCTGTGCTCACAGGGGCAGGACAGCCAGGAGACTCTTGCAGGGCTGGGGGAGTAGGGGCTGTGCGTTGGGAGTGAGGGGCACCAGCAGGACTGAGATGGCCAGTGGCTGTGGGACAGAAGTGAGGGATGCTGTGGGGCCTGTGGTTTGGGAGTGAGAGGCACCAGGGTGGGGTGGGAGACTATGTAGGTCAGGATCACAAGGAACAGGGCAGTGGCTTAAGATTTTCTTTGTGCCCTACTGAACGTGGACATGCTCAGAGAGGGCTGGGCCCTAATCTAATTCAGATCTCCCTGGATTTATGGAAGCCTTCTGGAAATATTCTGTAGTGGAGGCATCGGTTGTATGGCCTGTAGACAGGATTTGAACCGTGAGTCATCTCATTTGTCCTGTGAATTTGGGGGCAGGGCCTGCCGTATTATTTAGAGCTAGGGGCTGGTGGGTCAGGGGGTTGATCAAAGACTGTGCTGACAGCTCCACTCACCTCTCTGCCATGTTTTCTTGCCTTGACAGAGCTGTTGCTTGCCCAACCCTCCTTGCCTCTGTCAAAGTCTCCACTGGCCCAAACACTTGGATAAAAATGTAGTAAGGGGAAGAAATATTGGAAATATTAGTAATATTGTAAGCAAAAAGTTTGGCCAATCAGTTACATACCTGGAATGTTTATATACTAAAGCAAGAAGCATGGGGAACAAGCAGCAAGAACTGGAGGTCCTAATACAATGACAGAATTATGATGTAGTTGGGATTATAGATCCATGATAAAATAGTTTGCATGACGAGAATATGGTCATGTATGTATAGCTTTGTCAGGAAGGCCATGACTGGAAAAAAGGAGAAGGTGTTGCCAGGGGCAGATCCAGAGGGGGTGCAGTGTTGCAGCTGCACCCCACCACAGCACTTTGATTCCTGGTACACCCAAATTTTAAAACCAGCCTCCTGGCAATGGCAGCAGTATTTGTATTCAGGTAGCGGGGCAGTCAAATGACTTCATGGTTAAATAATATCTACCTGATTCCTTCTAATCTCTTCATTCCACAGATGTTAATGACAGCCTCACTCCTTATAAATGGTCTTGATGTTTTACTAATCGAGTTAGTCTTTCTTCATAGTTTCATAGTTAGTAGGGTCGGAAGGGACCTGAGCAGATCATCAAGTCCGAGTCCCTGCCACAGGCAGGAAAGAATGCTCGGGTCAAATGACCCCGGCAAGGTGTCTATCCAGCCTCCTCTTAAAGACCCCCAGCGTAGGAGCAAGGACCACTTCCCTTGGAAGTTGGTTCCAGATCCTAGTCACAATGACTGTGAAGTAGCGTCTCCTGATATCCAGCCTGAATCTGCTCTCTGTCAGCTTATGGCCGTTGTTCCTTGTTACTCCCGGTAGTGCTCAGGGGAACAGGGACTCTCCCATTGCCTGCTGGTCTCTCTTGGCCAGTTTATAGATAGCCACCAGATCCCCTCTTACTACTGGTGCCGCATAGAGGGGGAGGATCACCTCCTTGGACCTGCTCATGATGCATCTGTGGATGCATGACAAGGTGCAGTTAGCTTTTCTGACTGCATCCCCAAATTGGCAGCCCATGTTCATCTTTGAGTCAATAATGACTCCAAGATCCTTTTCTGCCTCTGTGCTGGTGAGAGGGGAGTTCCCCAACCTATAGGTGTGCTGCTGTTTCTTCCTCTCCAGGTGCAGTACCTTGTACTTGTCAGTGTTGAAACCCATCCTATCCTTATCCACCCACCTCTGTAACCTGTCCAGATCTGATTGCAGCTTGTCCCTCCCCTCTAGCATGCTCACCTCCTCCCACATCTTAGTGTTATTTGCGAATTTGAATAAGGTGTTATTCACTCCCTTACCCAAATCGCTGATGAAGATGTTGAACAGTGCAGGCCCGAGGACCAAGCCTTGTGGAACCCCACTGCCCACATCCTTCCAGGTTGAAAAAGACCCGTCCACCACCTTCTCTGGGTACAGCCCTCCAGCTTATCGGTGACCCATCTGACCGTATAGGGATCAACACCACAGTCACCTAATTTTTTAATGAGAATGGGGTGAGAGACAGTGTTGAAGGCTTTTCGAAAGTCCAGAAAGACTATGTGCACTGCAACGCCTGCATTCAAGGATTTAGTGACCTGATCATAGAAGGCCACCAGGTTGGTCTGTCAGGATCTGCCTCTGATGAACCCATGTTGGTTGCCCCTATGTATACACTCCCCTACCTGTATTCTTCCATATTTCTGCTGTTAGCTGCTTCTGGTAATGTAGCTACTATTTTACACCCCTGCAGACTGTTTTAAACTCATTCTAATAAAGTTATATTTGTTTTAGCATCAATCTGAAACTTAATAATATAGTCCTAGGCCCCTAGCATATTAGGAAAGCTTCTAGTTTGTTTTTACCTGGAAAAAAAATATATGTTATGTTACAGGCAAGCACCTCATCCTATGCACCCCTCTTTTCAAAATCCTAGATCCAGGCATGGGTTTTGCATTACATATAAAGGTGATGTAAGCATGTTTTGAAGTGCAGTACAAAGTAGAAGGCAGGCCTGATGAAAGCCCTTAGGTAAAGGTAAGAGGGGAGAGGAGCAGGGGAGATGTTATGGTGGGTGTTTACTATAGGCCACTAAATCAGGAGGAGGAAGTGGACAAGACTTTCTTTAAACAATTGAAGAAAGCATCCAAATCACAGGACTTGGTTCTTATGAAGGGCTTTAATTATACCACCTGCTGGGAGGGAAACACAGCAGTGCACAAACAGTCCAACAATCTATTGGAGTATGTTGGGTATAGCATTCTGATAGAGATGGTAGACAGGTCATCTAGCAGGGGATCTCTTCTTGACTTGCTCCTCTCAAACAGGGAGGAATTTGTTGACGGTGAAGGTGGAAGGTAACTTGGGTAACTGTGAGCATGAAATGATAGAGTTCAAGATCCTAAGGGCAGGAAAGAAGAACATCAAAATAAAGACACCAGACTTCAGAGAAGACCAGAGAACCTATAGGTTCCTTACAGAATGTGGAAGGCAACCTAGGTATGGATGATGCAGAGCATGCTGAAGTATTTAATGCATTTTTTACTTTAATCTTAAATATAGGGGTATCTACCAAATGATGACTGCACTTGGTAGCAAAAATAGTGAGTCAAACAGACTAGAACAATGAACCTGGCAGAACTAGAACCTGGCAGAACAGGTTAGAGATTACTTGAAAAACCTAGTTGACAGGGCCAGACTGGGTTGCACCCTAGCATACTCTGGAATGAAGACTGGGTTGCACCCTAGCATAGTGAAGGAATTGGCTGAGATAATTTCTGAGGAATTGACTATCTTCTTTAAGAACTCATGGAGGTCAGGTGAGGTCCTGGATGATTGGAAAAAGGAAGTTCCCATCTTTAAAAAAGGAAGAAAGTAGATCTGGGGAATTACAGACCAGTCGGTCTTCCCTTAATATATAAAAGGATCAAGGAGCAGGTCCTCAAGGAATCTGTTGTGAAACACCTAAAGAATAAGGTGATCAGGAATAGCCAGCATGGATTCATCAAGAGAAAATCAGGCCTGACCAACATGATTTCCTCCTATCATAAATGACAGACTCTGTGGAAGTGGGTGAGTGGTGGATGTGACATACCTTGAGTTTCGCAAGGCTTTTGACACTGTCACCCACAACATTTTCATTACCAAGCTAAGGAAATACAGACCAAATGGAAGTACTGTAAGTGGATGTTCATGAGTTACCCTGGCGTACCCATGCCGGCAACCCTGCACTAGACAGCCACTGCCCTTAGGCACCCTCCAATCCTCCCCCGCCACAACTTGGTGTAATATTCTTGGAACTAGGAGGCTACCTCAGGTCTTTTTCATGTAGCTGTGACCCACTCTCTTCAGTGGACTACTGGTAGGGTCCATCTACAGGGCTCCTTCCATCCCTACACCCTGCTCCCTTACGTCCAAGTGAACAATATGGAGTCTTTGTCTCTCTTTCCCACTTTTCTGTTTTCTTTTGGTTTAACTTCTGCCTTCAGGGCCACAAATATATCTATTTCCCATAAGTAAACAAACATGGAAGGGTCCCACTTCCCGGTTCCCCTCAGTCTTTAGACCCTAAGAGGGAAGGAAGGTTCCTTTCTCAGCCGCTGTGCTCCTGGATCAGTCCCCTCTATCTTCAGTCAGGCGAGGTCCTTTTCCTATGGACCCTAGGATGTAGTAGCTTGGGCATGGCTCTTGTCCCTCAGCTCCCTTCTCCTCTCTCTCTCTTTTCCCTTGTGTTCAGCAGCCACTCTTATTTCCTGTCCCTATTTGTTCCCAGAAAAAAACCCTTCCTGGCAGCTGGAGCTCATTAGGTGAGCTTAGGCACACCCTGGGGTGTTCGTTATTGTTGTTTTTCCTCTGGATTGCTTGTTGCACAGCTGGCTGCAGCATCCCATCCTCACTCCCTAGTCACCCCCTGCAGTTAAGTTCCTGCTGTTTTGTAAACCCTATCACAGTGGATACATAACTGGCTCAATCAACATGTTCAGTAGTCATCAATGGCTCAATATCTAATTGAGAGGAGGCATCAGTTGGAGTTCCCCTTGGGTCTGTTCTAAGACCAGTATTGTTCCACGTCTCTATTTTGATTTGGACGGTGGGATTAAGTGCATGCTTAGCAAGTTTGCAGATAACACCAAGTTGTTTGGAGTTCCAGACACTCTTGAGAGCAGAGCTAGGATCCAGAATGACCTAGATAAATGAATGACCTGTAAAAATGTTCCATGACTTGGAAAAATGGTCCATGATCTTGTTGCAAAAAAAGCCAACGAGTATATTAGGTTGTATCAACAGTAGTGTCACTTGCAAATCAAGGGAAAATGATTCTTTAGCTCTATTTAGGACTGGTGAGGCCCTACCTGGAGTACTGTGTCCACTTTTGGTCCCCACAGTTCAAGGAGGATGTAGACAGATTGGAGCTAATCCAGTGTAGTGCAACAAAAATCATTAGGAACCTGAGAAGCCAGGCTCATGAGGAAAGGCTGAAAGAGCTAGAGCTTTTAGTCTGAAGAAGAGATGATTGGGGGAGTAATAATAGCCTTCAAATAATACCTGAAGGGCAAGTATACAGAGGCTATAGGTAGGTTTTCTCTGTGGCCATAAAGGATAGGGCTAGAAGAAATAGCCTCAAGTTTCAGCAGGGGAATTTAGGTCAGAGATTAAGAGGGACTTCCTGACTATGAGGGTGAACCACCATTGGGACAGACCACCTCGAGAATCTGTGGAATCACCATCCCTGAAAATGTTCAAAAGCAGGTTGGACAGTCACTTGGCTGGGAGGGTTTAGTGGGGTTGATCCTGCCTTGAGCAGGGGCTGAACTAGATGAACTCATGTGGGCCATTATTATTTAATGCCCTACTTATTTATGATCCTACCATTCTCTCTGATCTGGTGATGTTGCTTTAGGGGCATGTTTATCACATGGTGGCAATATTTAGTGGTCCCCAAGCACAGCCCATCCAACTGGTCCTACTGACAGGGCCAACCCTAGAGGGGTACAGGGCCCAGAGCAAATCAGCCTGTGCAGGACCCCCTTAAGAGAGCCAGGCAGTGCAGGCTGCAGAATGGGATGGAGGCGGCAGCTCTAGCCCTGGCACCGGTGCAGCCTGCCCCTGGGGACCACCTTCAGTGCAGGGCAGCTGAGATGAGGGCTGCGCCATACAGGCCGAGCTGGGTAGAGGACACCACTGTGTCAGGAGGTCCCAAGCTGAGCCAAGCCACGGTGCCTGGTGCCCAGCAGCTTTTCAGGGGCTCTAGGCTAAGCTGTACTGCGGAGCGGGCACTAGGCAGCACCTCTGCCACAACTCTCATGTTGAAGCAGGGCCCTGCAAACCAGGGTGATTGCCCCGATTTACCGTACCTTATGGTCAACCCTGCCTACTGACATGCTTTGAACCTGGAAATAAGCTTGTGAGGACATTTAGCTCTGTCCCTCCATGGCAACTTTTAAAACCTCTGTATCTGACATGGCTGGGCGTAGATGCTGGGGCAATGCTGAAGCATCTTCACAACACACATCTGGGTTTGGAGCATGAATCCAGGAGCAGGACATGTTCACGAATACTGTGGCTAGGAACTACTGCTATCATGGTGTAGACATGAACTTAGACACCCTTTGATCTGACAGAAGGGAGAGGGACTGTAATGACAAGGATTACAGCCATGGCAGCTATAAAGGAATCTGATATCTGTAACCACAATAACATTCAAGGGAAACTCACTGTAGGCCAAAAGACTATGGTGGGGAAACTCACCTCCTGAAAGGTATATGAAGGAGCATTTCTAGGATAATAAGTAGGTACACAGAAAAATATAATGACATGTTTATAAAGGTCTAAATTAGACTACAGTGGCAGTGACTAAAATTACAGAACTGGAAACACTAATATTCTGTATTCATGTGGGAATTACAGAGCTCTTTTCCTACACAGTTAGTGCAATAGCCTACCAGATCAGAGGTTATTCAGGCTCAGAATCTTATTATATGAAACAAGTATTACTTATTACTTTATAATATGTAAAGTGGAAGCTTTTTGAAAGCTCGGATCTTTTAATAAAAATAAATTATCTCCAATGCTGAGGGAAACAGTGGAAGTACAAGATATGGGACCTTTGAATGAGAAAAACCTTGAAGTTGAAGAAGGTGACTGGAGAAGCCTTGGCAATTCATCAGCTGTGAGTCATGCAGAATGGTATCATGAGTCTGGTCCCAGTCTTGAATCCATGTACCGATTACCGCTTTATTTTCAGTAGTGTGCTGTTGGTTTGTAGCATGCCATGTCTGGGTAAATTAGCTTTTCAAAAACATTGCAGTACTTCTACTCAGCACATACTCTAACCATGTCACAAGGTGATGTACGCCGCTTCCACTGTGCTATCTGCTGATTTACGTCAGTGAATTATACAGCTCTTGAGACCTTTAACAGAGTGGCATGTTTGTTGTTTTGCAAGAATTGTCTATTTGGTAGATATTCATAACAACACATTTCACTGAAGTACAGCATACATAGCTCTGTAGAAATGAACTTTGCAGACAACAAGTCATTCATGCACTGAACAAGATTTTTTTTTCTCGTACGCTTACAGAGAATACCCATACAATATTGTCTGGTCATAATGTGTGACAGAAATAAAAAGGCCGTGAAACATTTTCAAATATGTTGTAACTCATCTCCCTTGCTCTGCAGGGGGTGGTGGAGTGGTTATGGCATCTTGCTTCAGATCCAAAAGTGGGAGTTTATGCCTCATTCTAGACTTGTTCTGAGGCTGTCCCCAATAAGCCATATTGGAAGTGGAGTCCTGGCCCTTCAGGCTGGGAAAAAAGCAAATGTAGCACGATGAGATTTGGGCCCCAATGCTGCCTTCCATGCTAACTGCTACACAAACTGGTGCAATCATGTTAGCCCAATGTGCATGTAGGCTGAAGACGGATGTCAGGTGCTAGCCCCCTAGCCGCATAAATACTATTAGCTTTGTTGTAGGAAATTTGCCTCTCTTTCATTGGATTAACTGGAACTCTGTTGTTTTTTCTGAAGGTGGAGGATTATGTTCAAGGAACTTTATTTTCATACCTTTTTTTTTTTTTTCCTCAGTCTAAGGCATCCCTCCATATTGCAGGCATATTTCTCATGGACACTTCCCTTTCCTGGAACATTTTTCATTTTCCTCATATAATTGTCCCTAAAACACAAATGTAGTAAGGCCATCAAGCTGAATTCATATCTTTATTCCTACCTGTTCATAAATATTTTGTGATATTTGCACTAAGTGCCAAGGATCAGACTCTATTCCAGCTTTTAGGCATGTAAGTGGAAGTAGGTGCCTAAGTGTAATTCTACTCCACTGAGTCCATGAAAAGCAGTTAATGCAAAAGGCAGGTGCGTTCTCCTCCTGGCTGCTTTTTTGTCTATTCGCTTCAAGGGTTGGAAGACAGTGTTTTACACAAGTAGCTGCCTGAATGGATTTTCTGGGACTTGAGCAGGCTGGACTAGAATCTCACCTAGGTGCCTAAGTCCCCTTAGATGCCCAGTTGGTAGAATAGGATGTGGCCCTTTGTACTTTAGGCCCAGATTTTTAAAATGATTTGGATGCTTATCACCAGGGATCCTGGTTCTCTCTGATTTTTAAAAATCCCCAATTTTCAGATTAAAGTTAGATTAAAGTCAGATTAAAGTTTCAGGTTAAAAGTAACCCCAAATCCACACATTAATCACAGAAAATTGGGTTGTTTTTTTTTTAAAATCAGAGAAAACCAGGATCCCTGCTCATCCCCTATGAACTCAGTGAAAGATAAGTGCCCAATCTCTCTCTCTCTCTCTCTCTCTGGGACTCATATTAACTAGCCACTTTTCTCCCCAAATGTCCCTGTTATCAATTTACACTGTAAGCTACTAAGGCAAGAACTGTTTCTTACTAAACAAATCACCCAGTTCAGCCCCAGTCTAGGCTGAAGCTCACAGATACTACTGCATTGTAAAAACTGTATATAAAATTTGAACAAGATCAATCAAAATTTAGTCGAAAAATTTCCATTGCCTTCTCTGAGATTTTGGTGAGATTCAAAAACAGCATACATCATGAATATTTGGAGTCCACTTTTCTGTAAGTCATGCTCCACTGAAGTCAGCAGAGCTCCACTGTCTGAGACCATACCTCTAAAGCCACAATGGTGGTACCACTACTATACAATACCTAGTTTTCACATGAGCTGATCAAGAAATTATTTCCCTGTCAAAATTGGTGCCATTTTTTTTTGTATTTGACAAATCTTTCAGCGTTTTTTTCATTAAAAATAGATTCTATTTTCAGGTACGTCGTCTTTCTGTGAAAAAATGGGGAGAAAATATAACTGTAATGGAAAAAAAATCAAGTTTGTTGAAGACCTGTTTCCTGTTAAAGACTTGCTTTTGTGTTTGTTTGCTTTCTGATTTTTTCAATGAGCTCTACTTTTCATGTATTTGTAACAGTTTGAGGGATACTTTGTGCACCATTTACTGAGAGCTGAGCTGGGAGTAACAATGCTGATCTTTTATCTTATTCTTGGCACGTTGTTGTCGGTATCATTAAGCCTGACTGTGTTTAAAAGTCTTTTGTTTCGGGCTCCCAGTTTACAGAACTCAATATAAAACTCTCTGTCTCTCTCCTATGAGATTATAAAGGAGTTTCAAATGAAAACTGATTTAATGTAATTGCCATGTTTCGGTCCCTCACTTCTCCACTCAAGGCAACAACAAGTTTTTATGAGTTTGTTACTTTTTCTTTTTAAATACACTTTATAGCTAAAATGTAGCAACTGGGTTTTTCTCTCAGTGCAGCAAGACCAGGCTTCTTCCTCTAGTCACCCTTATTAAGGCAGACATAGCAGGGACACCTGTCCCCTCAGGTGAGTGAGAGAGAGCTCTGTCAAGGGTGACAGAATGAAAAATTCAGCTTTTATTCCAATAGACAACTCCTTGTCTTCCTTCCACTTGTTTATGGCTCTAAAGTTCAATATATCTCACTTCACACAGATGAGTAGATGCTCTCAGACACTGCAGTCAAATATGCCACCCTCCAGTCTTCATCCTCAAAGAACATATTACAGCATGTGTCACTAGAATAGCAACCTTGTGCTCCAGGAAAAGATAGGGGAAAAGCTATTGGATCTTGCTTCTCTGTATGTCTGCTGTGGTGTGAATAAGGTACACTTGTCTTATTCATCTGCAAGGTAACTAAAGAAACAGATATTTTGTGCTTCTCACTGATTACTCTGCAACTATTATTATAAGTTTGGCCCTGAGTCATGGTATGTGTACAGAACATGGTGATCGCTGAGCGGCCGACCGAGTCCGTTTCCTTCCACAGAGAGTTTTTGGGGTATACCTCAGCATTTGTAGTAATGCAATTTTTGAATGAGTGGGATGGCTTCTTTCATTTCAAGCATCCTAAAGGCCTTTGACATTAAATTTGATATTGCTTCATTTACAGATTACAGCACTGCTATTGTACACACCTTCCTGATGCACGAGGCCGGGAAAGTTGGTAACACTATAAAAGTCAGGATAGATCTATTGATGTTACTGGGGTTACACTGATTTATATCCATTGAAAATCTGGTCTGTGGGCTTTACTGCAGATAATTTACAATCTAATTAAGAACTTTGTTAGTATCAGCTAATGCGGTAGACAAGCAGAGTGTTAGGGGGAAGATACCTAATGAGCATGCAGAGCGACCTGACTTTTTTTAATAGCAACTTAGGTGCCTGATACCTAGCAGTAATTCTCCTGTAGTTCAAACGATAAGATTCTGCACTTTGGGAGCATGAGGAGCTGAGCTGTCAACCTGGTATCATAACGTTGTGCTCTGGCTGGTTCATCAGTGTCAAAGTGGGACTTCTAGATCTTAAAACAAGAATCTCTACCGCCCAAGCTGGAACAACCAGTTCTGCTAGCCATGTCTGTAGCAGTCATCAACCTTATATATGTCCCCAACACTACTAGATAGGTCAAAACTGAGTATTCCCATTGGGCCCGGTATACCCTGTAGTGACAACTATGAAGTTCTACTTGAACACAGTTTTCTTGTAATATTAGAGCTAAGAGAACAAGGGCAATACATTGGTCATACATTGGTTATACACAGTCCACAGCTCCTTTTCTCACCCCTGTCCTTAAAACATAAATGCACCACCCCCAATGGCAGATTCACTGCCATGAATTGTATGGGAGCGAGCTTGATGTTGAAGATGAATGCATAACATACATGAAGATGAATTAATGGTTTTCCAGGTACTGAAGCAGAGAGAAAGAGAATCTCACTTAGACTTGAAGTCAGATTTTTTGCTATCTGTTGCACACATATGTGGACTTAGGTACCAAAGTGAGATTTCACTTCACTCTGCTGAAGTCTCGGAAAAACAGATCCTACAAAAGATGAGTGGGTCCTCCTCCTTACTGCTTTTTTTATGACTCAGTCTTAAGATCCAAATGGTGGTGTGTTACAAAAGCAGATTTATTAATGGGTTTTCAGAAGCCTGAATGGATGGAATAGAATCTCATTTCTCAGTCTAAGTCCACTTCGAATATAAACAAACGTCACCAAATGTAGTGGATCAGCTGTGGTGGGATGTGTCCTGCCTCAGCTAATCTGCTTCATTCGGCAAAACACGTTGCCCATTGTCCCACACTGGACACAGGCCTTGCCCTGTGGGACAACAGGCATCACATTTCCCACTTACAGGGTGCATCTACACATGTACTTTAAGCATCGCTAAGTGCATATACATATTCATTAGTGTGCCTTTGCCACTGCACGTTAAGTTTATCACCTGTAATATGAGGTACTATATAAAGGTGCAGTAGCTGCGCTAATGTGCAGTAACAAAGGCAAACTTTTTTTGTGACACTTAACATGCAAAAGACTAATTCTATTGTGCATTTGCAAGGTTTTTGCTATCATGTGCTAATTCACAGTAGAACAGACTACTACACATTTAGAGGTGTCATGTAGATGTGCCCACTGTCTACACATACGTCCATATTAGGGAGCAGGAAATTAATTAACTCCACTGTAGGATAGTACTGTCCAAGACAAGTACTATCCTACAGCAGAGTCATTTAGTGCACACCAAAGCGCACGTGTAGACAGTGAACAGTGCTGGCTGGGGCACAAGGGTGCTACAGTGTTGGGGCTGCCTGCTGGCTAGTCCTACACTGTAGTACCCTCATGCCCCAGCCAGTCCCTCCACTGCCTGATGCTGACACTTGGAGCCCAGGGCTGACCATCGGATCTCCTGTCAGCCCAGGGCTGCTCTGCAGCTGCAATCCTAGGCACACATGTATATGCTGTGCTTGGAGGTTGTTAATTCCAAAAAGAACTGCACTGGAGTTTATTTCTGCATGCTAATTGCACATGTAGCTGCACCCACTGAGACATGCCTCAGAGATTCCCTGGGGTTTATCTCTGTAAGAAAGGCAAGCCAGATAGGCACTTCCAGAGCTGGAGGGGCCTAATCCTGAATGGGAATTCCTGGGGCATGCAGGACTGGGATCCTCAAATCCTAGGAATGCTGCCCAGGATGCCTGGGAGAGCATGCTCCTAGCTGACTATGTTCCTCTGCCATAAGTCCAAAAGACATTTGCCACAATAAAACAACAGAAATTGATACCACCATGTCACGGCCACAAATTTTGGACATGTGTGTTGCAAAAGGGGTATGGACGTCTGTTTCCTTGGTCTTTTTGCACCATAAAAAATGTTATGATGGCACAAAGGCAATGTCTGTTTCCACCCTTAGAAACCTGATGGGTGAAACAGAATCTGGCTCTAAGGTGTCTTAGAGGCAGAATACGATTGGCAATATAGGTACTATATAATCGGCAGTATAGGTATTGTAGAAAGTTCCTTGGTGAATTGTTCCACTAGTGAATTACCACCCTCAATAAAAAAACATGTTTTTCATCCAGATTTTTTTTTAAATAGGCAAACAAGTATACCTATGTGATTAAGGCTCTCAGTGATATTAAACCTGCATATCAAGTTAAGGTTTATAACTAAAATTAAGTATCATGATCTGGATAGGCAAGTGTAACCCCCAAAAAACCCTATTCCACTGCACAGAGTACGCAAACACCAGCAGACTCTCCCTATGTCTGAAAAGGGTGTTTGTGCCCAAAAGCTTGTAAAAAACGATTTTGTCAACTGTTTAGTTGGTCTGTTAAAAGATATCACATCTACCCAAAGAACCTTGTCTACCAACACTCCCCCCCCACACATACACACACACACACTTGGATTTAACGGTGTCTTGGCTTCTAACAATTTAGGTCACCATGTTTAAGACGAGCCCTACAAAGAAGTATTTTGATTTTCAAAGCCAATTCCAGCTCCTGCTATAATCAATGGGAGTTGGAGATGCAGAGTGCTTTTCTTCTATTGAGGTACTCAAGTAAGGATTGAGGAGCCTAACTTTTGGCACCTATGTTTGATTTTTTGATTCCACGTGTTTATTAAGGATTTGAAGCTAAATATAGATTGTTGTCAATTTAGATCCATAAGACTGGAATGAAAAATACACTTAGCCAACATGTGAAACTGTTTGAAAAAGAAATTGATAAAAATAATGAAAATCCTAGGGAGAACATGTTTATTTTAATTGTTTCCATTCAAACTAATAGTGATACATGCACAATTCCCTACTTAACAAAATCATTACGAGTACTGGATAATACTTTTCACAGCTGCCTCTTTTTAAATCTTTCGTTTCAGTATTTCTATGTATCCCCAGTGTTTGAAGCTTGCTTCATTCCAAATATAAGGCATGACCAGTTGTGATATTTAACTGATGATTTTTGTCCATTTTTCATAATAGCTTACAGTTTTGATAACTTTATTTTCATTTGTTCTCAGGAATTACAGCCTGCTTGAAACTTTAATCCCGTGGGTTCCCAGCTGCCTGCATGACATGTATAGAGAATAGTTAACAGTGGCTCTCTGTCAAACTAAGAAGCTATTAAGTATGGTCTACCAGGGGTCTAGTACTTTGGGATAGCTATACACATGTTCCAGGGGGGAGGGGAAGGGGGGTATTTTAATTAGAGCAGCTCTGAGACCCACTCTAATTAAAGCGCCTGCAGTGTCATGTGTATTCAGCATCCTGTGCTTCAAAATGGTGGTGGGGGCACTTGAACTAAAGCTCATTCAATGAGTTTTAGTTCAAGCACCCGCACCACCATTTTGAAGTTCAGGGACACTGAATAAATGTGACGCAGAGGCAGCTGGAGCATGTTAATTAACACGCTCCACCAGACTCGCTTAATTGAGTATGCTTCGATGCATGCAGATGTGCACATGTGCTTATTCTCTCTCTTCAGTGATAACTTGCAAGAAGGAATTGCATGTGAGCTTAGGACAGAATCCTATTTCACTTTACCTGCCCAAATAAAAGTTTCCCAGCTACATAACTACCATTTTTAGTACTTACACACAGTTTGTGTTCCTAGTCCTTGTGCAGTGTGGACACTTCAGTCTGCAGGCTGCATTGTAGATAAGCAGGTGCATGGCTCTGTATATATCTACCCTGGGTGAGCCCAAGTCATGAAAATATAGCTGAATAAAACCCCATAAGTAGACTCCTACCTCTGCTTTAGCCAAATGGACTAGTTTCTAAGGCTTTCTCTCAGGAGGCAGGGGGTTCTAGTCCTCACTCATTAAGAGGGGAATTTGCTTTTCCAGTACAGTGCCCTAACCAACAGCCTATTGGTCAGGCTCTACCAAGCCCCTCCTCTGTGAAGTTGGCTCCCTGAGCAGCTGGGACCAAGAGAAATATGGCAAATTAGAGCATGTGTATGTCTGTGAAATGACCTCTGCTCTAGAACAAAGTGGCTTCTCCATTCTAGCTTGGACCTTTCTCCACAGTGGACAAGAAGCTTCCCTGCTGCTTCCTGCCCATTTTAATCCAAATAATATTAAATGGAAAGGGCAGTGTCACAGCATTAAGAGGAGGACTAGAGAAAGGAGTGGGCAAGGCAGAAACCTGTGGCTTGGTGACGGGTGCATATGCTAAGTTGGATAGTTGCGCACCCCTCTTGTGTGAATTGGGGGGAATTGAGAATCTGGGTCTCCTGCTAACTACAGACACTCAGGGACATTATGGGGAGGTTAAATCAATGCAAAATGGCTGCCCAGTATCAGGTAAGTCAGGATGTGGGGACTAGCAAGGGGTCCACCAGGGGATGGGGGAAAGGCATGACCCATGAGGTGTGGGGGGGGAGGGGGGAAGGCATGATTCGTGAGTGGGGTATGGAGCAGGTATCACCCACGGATGGGGTAGATGGAGCAGGCATGACTTGCAGGTGGGGTGGACAGGGCCAGCATGACCCATGGGTGGTGAGGGAGGGGGGGCGGCATGACCCGCAGGTGAGGTGGAGGGGCAGGTGCAACCCACAAGGGGTGGGAGGCAGGCACAATCCATGGGTGGGATGAGGGGGCAGGTTTAACCCATGAATGGGGTAGGGGGCAGGAATGATTCATGGTTGGGGTAGTGACCTACAACCCATCCCACCTGCCCCACCCACCACCATGACTCACTTGCTCAGCTCCAGCAGTGGCAAACACAGTAAAAACAGCTACATTGCGAGCAACTTGTGGGATGGGGGTTGAGAGGGCTGGCTGGTTGCGGGGGGGAGTATCAAGGGCTGGGGGGGTACAAAAAATAGTGTACCTGTGACAGCTGAAAACTATGTCTGTGTGATAAAGGTGGTTGCTAAAGGCTCTATGAAGATTAGACCAAGTGTTTTTCTGCATTTGTTTAGATATTAAGCTATATGTTGTTGCTAAGAGCCTAATTAATGTTTAAGATGTAGTAAGGCCTTGTATAAAGTAAGGCCTAGTAAATTTAGCAAAGCCTTGAAGTAGTAAGGCCCTGTGGCATAGTTAAAATTAACCTTATCAAAGGAATGCAAGGCTTGTACTGCTATTGGTCAGTCTAAGGACAGTTGAAGTAAAAAGAATCTGAGTTGTTGTATGCTATCAGTACCATTCAGAAGCTATAAATTGGCTGGATTATCCGGAAATCATTCTGAAGGACGATACAGCTCTGTGAAAAGGATTAGTTAACTGTTGGCCTGGATCAGTGGGCCCATGGATCTCGAGGAGCCCAAGGACTGAATTCCAGGGTCCTTCCCAGTACCTCTCGGGCAGCACTGATCAGGGGACACCTGACTTTGCTGAACTTTGAGGAAAGAAAAACTTGTTGTACATCAGGCATCAGAGGGGACTGCCGATAAGTTGCCAACATGAATTGTTCTTGTTTGTCATTGTTTGTCTTGTTATTATGCGTAGTTGTGTTTTTGTTAAGTCAATAAACCTTTCTTACCTTTCTACCTCTGACCATACTCTCAATCCCAAACCCTCTGCATCAGCCCCACCCAGGGCTGGGGCCAGTGGCTGGGTTTTTCCAGCCCTGGGGCTGTGCAGGGAAAGCGTACAGAAGTTCCATGCATCGGTTTGACCTAAATCGAATAAATTTGATACCACGTAAATTTAAACTGGATGGCCATTCTGAACCTGATTTAACCTACCTAAATGCCTGTACTTAGCCCTAGTAACTATGTGGCTGAAGCATGGAAGAACTGCCCTTGTTTTTGCTAGACACAATTCAGGACTTATGCTCATGTGTGTGATATGGGGATACATACCTGCTCAGTCAGAGTGCAGCTTACTGTATTCACAGGCTCAGCAATGCTGTGGATGCTTACACATCCACACTGCACTTGAAGTAGGACTGCAAGCATTGTGCAAGTGCCAAAAATGGCAGTTATACACCTGGGTAATGGCTGTTTGGGCTTGTGAAGTTCCATAGGATTTTGGCCTGAGTGAATTTGTGGGTAACACCAAGCTGGTGAAGCAGTGACATGTTAGAGAACAGAATTAGGTTTCAAAATGACCTTGCTAAATTGGAAAACAAACTGTCTAAAATAAAAAGGATGACATTCAATAATAAGAAGTACAAAGTGCTGCATTTAGGGAGGACTAATCACATGCACAAATATAAAATAGGCTTTTAGCCAACTGGTTTGTTCAAAAAAATTTTAAGTTCCCTTTCTTTTTCACTGAAGGAAAAGCATTTTCTAGCAGCTCCAGTTGTATATATGAAAAACGCAATTACATTTGCACGCAAATCCCGTATGATTTTGAGTTTCTTTTTATAGAACTGTATAGAGAAATATATTCTGCAATCTAACTCTATCTCACAAGTGATACAGAAGCTTCTGTGTCACAGCAGTGCAGTGACACTTCTCCCAGCTGTAAGAACTCAGCCTATTAAGAGTAGCAGTTGCAGCTGAAATAGTACAGTGTACACAGCACATGTATATGCATACTAGAGAAGTCTATAATTCACTTAACTGCATAACAATGCTCATTCAGATGTGTTGTCTGCTGCTTACATTGGAACAAGCATTGGCTATCTGCATAGTAGTTAAGAGCATAAGATGCTGAAGTACATAGCACCTTTGGCCATGTCTCCACGAGGAGGAACATGCAGTTCGCAGCCCTTCGAAGTCTTTTGTGGTGCCACAAAATGAACCTGGTGCATGCAAATTGGTTCCCCAAACTGTGCAGTTGCAGTGTAGTAAATCCTGACATTAAAAAAAATGCAGCAGGAAAAAGTGGAGTGATGCACATGGCACCAGAAGCATGGCACATGGCACCACCAGAAACCAGAGCCTGGCTGGCCAGAGCCACATTCCAGCTGCTGGCCAGGCTCTGAATTCATGGATTGCCATTGCTGCTGCCCCAGGAGGCCCTCAGGACCCCAGGTAAGACTGGGGCCAGCCCAGGTGCTGACCCCAGCCTTCCCTACCCCACCTGGGGCAATCTGATATGTGCCAAAGCATGAGTGCAGGAGCATATTGCAGGGGTGTAGGTTGTAGCCGTGTTGGTCTAAGGACATAGGCAGACTAGGTTCTTTGGGTGAATCTGATATCTTTTATTAAACCAACTTAAATGGTTGAAATATAGACATTGGATTTATGACACATTATAACCTGCCTGACAACTGACTCCCCAGGTATCTCTCCACTATTCATGCCCCTTCTCTCTCTTCCCCCTCCCCCCCACCGCCTGCCTCTCACCCATTGACTCCTCAATATACATTTTCACTGACTACCTGTCTTGTATGCATACCAGCCCAGCCCCTGGCTTCTTTACTTTTCATTCCATCCAGAAAGAGCACACACCAACTGCTGAAACTTCCCCAGCCTGACGAAGGGTTTTTGAACCCAAAAGCTTGCTTAATAATTGTTTTCCAACTATCTAAGTTGGTCTAATAAAATATATCAGAGTCACCCAAAGAACCTTGGGAGCATATTGCAACACGTAATACTAGCAATATCTGCTGCTACTAGGCAGGTGCAAAGCGGCTAGTATTTGCTTCTGATTCAGATTCGGCTGATTCGGGGAACAGTGATTTGATTTGGTAATTCGAATCGCTGTCCCAATTTGATTTGGCTGAATCCGCTCTCCCAGCCCATCAAAGGCTGCCCTGTCCGCTGCAGCTCCAGGCACTTGGGAAAAAAAAGCCCTGACTCAGCGGGTGCTGCCGGATGGGGGGGGGGGGCGATCCCCACTGCCCCACGCTGCATGGGAGGCTCTGCAGGAGCTCCCCAACTCCCCCCCACCTTGCTCCCCCAACCCTGCCATGGGTGCCCCATCCGGGCCAGCTCCAGATCTTTAAGAAAAAAAAAGTGTAAAAAACCCTGGACTCACCACTCCTGCCAGCAGGGGACGATCCCCACTGTTCCCCATGGCCCTGTGCCATGTGGGGGGCTTTGCACAAGCCTCCGAAGTCCTGAGGCCACTGCAGGAGCGGAGAGTCCTGGGGCTTTTCTCAGCTTTTTTTTTCTAAAAGGGCTGGAGCTGGCCCGGGCGGGACACCCATGTGGGGGCTGGAGGAATGAGGTGGGGGGGGTTGGCAGCTCATGCAGAGCCCCCCATGAAGCATGGGGCAGTGAGGGGGCAGGGGGATCTCCCCCCCACCCGGCAGAACCCAATGAGCATCAGGGGGTTTTTTTAAAGCTGGGGCAGGCGGGGCAGCTGGGTGGGGGGAGGCTGGGGAAGTGGGCAGGGGTCGGCGGGGCTGGGGGACTGGGGAGGTTTGGGGGGGCTGGCAGGGTTCCCCACATGGTCCCCTCCCCCAGCCCCTAATACTTACCAGCTCGGAGTCAGCTGCAGCTCCCTGCTGCAGCCACTGGGGACTGCCCAAATCATCAAAACTCTCCAAATCTTTTCCAAAGATTCAGAGAGCTTTGAATCAATTCAGACCTTTACATTGGTCCCCTGATTCAATTTAGATTCAGAGATTTGGCCACCGAATTGGGCCGAATCTTCTCTGAATCAAATCACCAACCGAAGCTTCGCCCATCCCTAGCTGCTACTTATTGCAGCACACAATACGAGCAATGTGTGCTGCTACTGTTTGTCCCTGGGAAAACACGCATTCCTGGTAGCGGGGACATGCCCTTTGAGCCTCACAGTCTACTTGTAACCTAATTATACTCCTGTTAACTGCACACTGTTAACTAATTGTAACTGCATCCTCTGTAACTAACAGCTCTGCACATAGACCTGTGGGTCTTAGGACCGTACCTACTAAAGGCAATGGGAGCATTGTTTTATATTGTGTAATGGGAGTTTTGCCTCTGAATTAAACTCTACTTTATTTAACCCTCAGAGAAGAAGCTAGACTAGCACAAATGGTTTTAATTTATGAGATAAATTCAGATGGGAAATACATAAGAGATGAGAGGCTTTCTACAAATATTGTATGTTTACCAGATCAAGAGCTTTCCCAATATTCAAGGCTAAAAGTAGGTTGCTTTTTTGTTTACCCATAATGTAAAGAAGCCTCCTGAGATTATTTGAGCTGATTCTGTTTACAACAGAATGGGTTTGTTCTAGATTAACACTAGATTAATCACTGACTCCAAGCTTTTAGTGACTTAAAGATTTTAAAATCAATATTTAATAAAGATAATGCTTAGTATGCCCCACACAGAGTGGGTCCTTTTTTTTTTTCTTTCTTTCAAAACAGCAGCGTTCTGTCGATTGCCTCATCCAGTAGTTAAGTATAGAAATGGAGTGGTTTAGCAGTAAAGCACCATGAATATTTTTGGCTGTTTTTGCAAAACTTATTTTAACCTGAGAACATCTTTACTTATTTTCCTGAAAACATAAGCCACTCCACCAGAGGAGAGGGGGCAAGGTTGGAGGTGTGGGGGACAATGAAAATTGTTTTAATTGCAAAAGGGAGGTGAAGTGTGTGCCACGAGGACAAGAGAGTTATGCATACATGCATGATTGCTCCTTTGGTTCAAAAACATCCCATTGGCTTTGTTCAGCCAGCTGGGTCTTCCTTGGCTCAAATCTCTTGCTGAGCACAGCCACTGCTTTCTAGTTAAATCCAGAAGCCAGAAAACATCATATGTCTACACCATGGGCCAGATCCTTTTCTACCACTTAGATACTTAAGTGGGTTTAGACACCTAAGTAGGATCCTACTCAATCCTGCTCAAGTCCCTGAAAACCACTAAAGGGCGATGGCCCCCTCCGAGCCCGAGTGCCACCCTGCACAGTCTGTCAGTGCTGACCCCTGCTCACAGCCCTGTCTTCCACTGGGAAGAGGTTTGCGCTCCCCAGACAACAGGACAGGGGCTGCAGTCAGGGACATGCCCCCTTCCTGCTCCAGCGGCAGGGTCTGGGGGCCAGCCACAGGCCAGGCAGCAGGAACCCTGGGACGAGGGGCCCAGCGGCGGGTGGGGGGCCCCAGCCACAGGCCAGCCAGCAGGAACCCTGGGACGAGGAGCCAGGAAGGGGGGTTATACCCCTCCCTCCTGCATCTGGCAGAGTGGGCAGGAGAAGGTTTATCCTGCCACTTGCTCCTGGCACAGAGCGAGCAGCAGCAGTAACAGTCAGGGTTGGCAGACACTACTGTGGTCTCTCAGGGGCAGAGGGGGTGGAGGGAAAATAACCCGCCTTCCCTGCCCTCTCTGCCTCAGGGGCCATGCCGGCCCATGTTTTGCTGCACCCCCAGCCCCGCCACTGCAGCAGTGAGTGGGGAGTGCCATGTGAACAGGATTTGTGCAGGTGGGACAGGGCGGGCAGAATTCAACCCTGTCCCTGGCCAGTTCCCTTTGAGCTACTGCTGGGGCTGACCACAACCATACCACTGGAGCAGGCAGCGGAGACATGCAGGTTCACACTGGTGGGACAAGGGAGGAAGAGAGGGGGAATAAACCAGTCCCTGCTCCAGCTAGGGAGCAGAGGGGTGGGGCCAGCCCGGCTCAACTGGAGCAGAGAACCCAGCCCAGAGAGCATGTTGGGATGCTGGGGGACCCTGGTTTAACTTTAACCAGGAAGAGGTCTGGGACAGACATTGCATAAACCAGTTTGAGCTCAGTCAGTTAAGTCTGATACTACATTCAACCAGGTTTATCTCAAACCAGTTTTGGCCACTTGAAACTGGTTTATATGCACTGAACTTATGTTCTGTTACAGGTTTAAACCAATTTCTGATCTCTTAAACTGGTTTATGTGTAATGTTTGTCCCTAGCCTAAGTGCAAAAGGGTCTATGGGTCCTGTTCCTGCTCATGATGTTGGGAGATTTAGTTCTAAGGCCCAACTAGAGATGTGTTGCCAAAGTAGGCAAAACATCTTTTTTAGGGACTTGCATAAGATAGAATAGAATTGCACATAGGTTCCTAAGAGATAGAATAGGATCTGGCCCCACTTCTGCAGCATTCATGGGCAGGACAAATCTTGAGCAAGCCCTGCCCACTTGCTCTTTCTTGTACATACCAAACCCAGCAATGAAGTAGTAACAGAGCTCTGCAGATGCCTGATTAATCTACTCTCAAGATATTTGTCTGTAACATGCTTGAGAGCAGCTGTGCAGGGACACACACAGAGCAACTTCACTGTCAGATTCCAGGGGTTGATGTCGGCATGATGTCGCATTGGATCCAGCATTATAAAGTCGAAACTGGCATCAGAAATTTGAAACAGGGGGTCAATTTAGAAACGTTGTAAGTGCGAAACATTGTAAGTCGAGGACTGCCTGTATTTGTAGGTGGCTATCAAGTTACCTCTCAGTCTTCTCTTACTCAAACCGAACAGACCCAGTTTCCAGAGTTTCTCCTCATAGGGCCTTGTCCTCCCGGCCCCTAGTCATGCAGGTGACCCTTCTCTGTACACTTTCAAGCTTATCCACATTCTTCCTGAAGTGCGGTGCTCAGAACTGGACACAGTACTCCAGCTGTGGCCTCACCAATGCTGAGTAGAGGGGAGAAGCGCCTCTCTGGATCTGTTCACAACACATTGACTGTTACATGCCAACGCTCTATTTGCCCTGTTGGCAATTTCATCACACTTTTGGCTTATCTTCATCTTCTGGTCGATTGTCACCCCCCAGGTCTCTTTAATGCTCCCTTTAATGCCTTAGTGTCAGCCAGTGGACAGCCACCCATCGTATAGTTATGGTGAAGGTTCTTCCTACCCAGATTTCTGCTCATTTCTTCACTCCATAGGTGTTAACAATCCTTGGTCTTCCATTAACCAAACTAGACTTCTACAATTATCTGACCTGTTATGTACTCCTGGTAATGCCTCTCTGCTCATCCCTCAGTATGTCCAATAAAGAAGTGTCACTACCGAAGAACCTTTACTGGGTGGCTTTATTCTTAGGGAATTCAAACCCACAACAAATCAGAGACAGGAAGGGGAAGGGCTCATCTGAAGATAGGCTGAGCTGTGTAGTGGTGCAGAAGTCAGAGGCAGGAGTGAGTTGCAAAGGTGAGGTGAAGAGGTGCATTCCTGAAAAGGTGAGGTGAAGAGGTACATTCCTCTTTCCTGTGAAATTCATTGCAGCAGATGATGGAGGCTGCAGAAGTCTGAACCACTGGCTTAATCAGGGTGGCTTAAAGCCAGGCATGGATGGATGCTGAGGGTTGGTCTCTACAAGCTGAGGTGCTGCAGGCAGGTGAAATGTGTCCTCCCCAAATTTCATTTCTTTGTTTCTGTAGGTTGAGTGTGGAGGGCAGTGTAGGCCAGTGGACATTGAGGGCATACTGAAGGGAGGAGGGTAGTGGAGGGAATGAAGGCATTTATAGCCTTGCCCCCATCTGCCCCATTGTCAGGGACATGAGAGGTGGGGGTACTGTTTGGGAGTAATACAAAGGAGAAAGGTATCCTGGGGGCTGGAAGGGGATGAATGGGATGTAATGGGTACCAAAGAGCTTCTAGGAAGAGGAGGATCTGTGGAGCAGAAGGTGAGGATGGGCTCGTGTTTATGGGGGTGAGGTGTATTAGGGGCAGATGGGATTTGGGGCTGAAGAATGTGGGGGCTGACATGGTAAAATGGGATGTGAGGGAGGTTGGGAACAAGAGGGATTGTGGGTGAAGGGCCATGGGTGGAGAACTGCAGTGAAGTCTGGGTGCTCAGTGGGGCAGGGGAGGGCTTTGTGGAGTATGTTCGGGTGGGGAGAGATCATGGGACTGGGGTTTGATGGGGATGGGTCTGTATAAAGTATAGTGGGTTCATGGAGGCAGTAAGGGGCAGGGTGGGCATGAGGCAGATGATGGGATCTAATAGGGGCATGAGCATGGGGGATATGTGGGATAATGGGGAACAGAGTAGAGCCAGGGGGCATCTGAAGGGGCAGGGTCAATGCATAAAGCACAGTGAAGGGCACTTTGAAGCCATGGTGAGACACATTTGTTGAGGTGTAGGGAGCAGTTATATCTGCGGCCAGGCTGGGGGGTAACAGTTATATCCCCCTTTTACCAGCTGCCTGGCCCTCCCTAGAGCTGCCAGTCGACCCCACCTCCAATTCAGTTATATTTGTTTTTTGCTCGGAAATTTCACAGGATAACATAATCCTAGGCCCCGAGCATATTAGTAAAGTTTCCAGTTTCTTTTTAATTTGACAAAAATATACGGTGTGGTATGTGATGATGCGCCACCTCATCTGCACCCACATTTTTCAACGTCCTAGATCTACCCATGAGTGCTGCTGCAAATGGCACCAGAAGACACTTTCTCTCTGATTTAGAAGCCCTTCTGAAGACTACAGTCAAGTGGAGGAGTTACAAGCTGCCCTATACTCAGCACTGGGCCCAAAGATTCAACATATCCCAAAGTCAAGGTGACACATTAGTGTTTTGTTTATGGCAAAGGTGTTCACAGGATTTTAGCTCTGTTGTTCATCTCTGTCTTCACAGCCTCATTCTACATTGACATTCTCTCTCTCCTCCAAATTTCACACCTTTTTATGACAACCACATTTTTTTGTGTGTCTTCTACTCCATGCATTCACATCAAAATTTGGGACTAGAGCTAGCTGAAAAAAGAATCATTTTCCCATTGAGAATGATGATGGGGAACAAAAATCTGTTTTCCTGTGGAAATTTTAATTTCTTGTAAAATCAAATATTGAAAAAATGGCCACATTTTACAACACCTGAAATATTTTGAAGTTTATACATAAAAAATTGTATTTGACAGGGGAAGAAATATTTTCCTGCAAACTAGTTTTATCAATATACATTTTTTTTCAGATAAAACCTAATAAATTCACAGATTATTAAGCCAGATGAGGTCCTTATAATGATCCAGCTTTATAACGCAGTTGATAATAGTATCATTGGCAGCCATCAGTCTTGGGAGACCGTGGAGATCGTGCCTTTGGTGGGTTACTTGGAGCCACCACAGCTTCTTGAGTAGCTGAGGAGTCTGATGCGCAACAAGCAGGTCCTCCAACAAGTTACACATGCAAACTCAGTAGAGCTTATACTGGCATGCCAAATACCGTCTTGTCTTGCCTGCCTCTAAAACCTCTTCTCTATCTCGTCATTGACCCTCTCCATCTTAATGTGACGTAGGCCCTGCTTCATGGCAGCTTTCCACTCACAGCAATCCAAAGCAACTGAGTCTCAGTATTGGCCATCGATGTGCAGCTTCTGAAGGTTTTTTTGCAGACATCAACAAAACAGAGTTTGGACTGTCTGACTTGACACTTCCCAATGGGAAGCTCACCGTAGAGTATGTCCTTGGGGATTCAGATATCACTCATATGATTCACATGTCCTAACCAATGGAATTGTCTCTGTCTCAGGAGCACAAACATACTGGGTGTCTTGGCCCATTCCAGATCAGCAAAGTTGGATATTTTACCATGCCATATTATGCCCAGGATATGGCAGAGACATCAAAGATGGAAACTGTTCAGTTTTCTTTCTTCCTTGGCATAAGGAGTTCATGTTTTTCTGCTGTATGATAGAGCTAAGTACACATGTATTGCAGACAGACAGAGTATGAGCTGTTTTTCCTAACTCTCTTTTGAAGTTTAGCCATGACGTTGCTTGCCTTTCTAATGTGAGCATTAATTTCAGCTTTCAAGCCACGATTTTGAGAGATGGTAGAGCCCAAGTAAGTGAATTTTTGAACCACTTCCAGGCTGTCATCATTTATTCTAACTTCAGGAGGGTGGTCAACTTGTTCACCCATAACTACTGCCTTCTTTAAACTAATGGTCAGACCGAAATCATCACATGCATGAGAAATGTGATCCATGAGACTTTGCAGTCCTGGTTCTGAATGACTAACAATTGCTGTGTCATCAGCGAAGAGCATTTCACGGACAAGAACTTTCGTGTTTTTGTTTTTGCTTTCAGATGGGCGAAGTTAAAGAGTTTCCCAGTGGATCTGGTCCAAGGGTATACTCCTTCTGAAGGGTCACCGAATGCATATTTGAATAGGACAGCAAAGAAAATCCCAAAAAGCATGAGCTAGGACACAACCCTGTTTGACACCACTCTTGATTTCAAATTCTTCTGAACGTGATCCATCAAACTGCACCATTCCATGCATACCAATGTGGAAGGATGTGACAATGCTCAGGAGATTAGGAAAGGATCCATTCTTCTTCAGGACTCAGATATTGCTTATTTAATTTGTGTTTGAATTAGCCACACTTTGGGGGAAAATATTTTGTTTTATCAAAAACCTAATTTTCTGTTGAAAATAGTTTAAAAAGAAAACTTCCAACAGCTCTATTTAGACATGGAATATACAGGTGGGTTTTAAATTAGGCAAAATGTGATTGTCTTTAGCTAGCTTCTTTCTAGTTAATATACACCCAATAGTGTTATCCACAGGGGGTAGTAATTCTTCACTAATGCCCTCATAACCATCCATGATACACTAAACTAGGCCTGGCACTTTATTGCCTTTTAGGAGATATAATCATATCTTCTATTTCTTCCTGGGAAATGGCTTCTTTAAATATTTGCTTCTGCTATGCAGTGAATAAAACTATATTGGCTTTACCATCTATAAAGTTCTGAATATCTCTCTAGATAATTGTAATCTAAGATATCACTATACAGAGTTTTATAAAAGGAAGCAGAAATCTTAGCAACACCTTCAAGATCAAGTCTCTGTTGTGTTAAGGGGTGTTTTATTTTAACTACTGCTCTGGGTGTTTGCTGCTTCTGTATTTGGGAGGCTAAAAGTGGCTCTATTGACTTTTTCACAGAAATGTTGGTGGGTATATGTGAATTCCTTACTCATTCCACCACTGTATAGTTTGCTGGGAGCCTCAGTAGATCAGCAAATTTTTTTCATTATTTTGACAGTGAATATAGGTTTTTCTCACACCCCATCTGTTTCTAATTCCTTTTCTTTTTCTCCTCTGCTTACTACATACTGGTTGCATCTACAGAAGATGCTTTACTGCATCGTAGACTAATGTAATGCACAGTAAAGCATCACTGTGTTGCCATGTGCAGCAGGTACTGCAGAGGAAAATAGACTAACGTTGTTTTCTACTACCTGCAAATACAAGTAGTAGGTTTACAGTGCATTAGATACTTTTCAGTAGTCATGTAGATGCTGACCGGCAGTGGATTTGGAAAATGCTAACAGGAAGCAGCCTCCTGCCTGAGGCAGAGCAATGTGGCTGGGAGTCACTCCAGCCACATGGCAGGGATGGCTCTTCAGCAGTCTCTGGCTGGCCTCCTAACCCCTGGCCTGATGCCCAGGGCCTATGTCTGCAGCTGTGGCCTCCATCCACCATGCCCCTCTGCTGTGGGCACATGCCAGGATCTGAAGGCCCCTATAGTCCCTGCCAGATCCAGCACCTGTGATGGAAGCATCCCTGACTCCAGGGAGAGCTGCCCAGGGCCCAAACTGTGCAGCAGATGAGACTACTAGCCTTAGAACCATCTGAGCTGAGGCTGAAGTCCAGAGACAGTTTGTCCAGGCCACCCAGACAAACATCCATATTTTTGAGGAAATGGTGGCTGACATGCAGGAACACTGCCACAATCAGTCCAGGTAGCAGTACCACATAAAGATGAAAGCCCTGTAGGCTCAGTGGGTCTGCATCATGGACCATAACCACCAGTCCAGGGGTGCCCACAGAACCATGTCCTGCATGTGGGAGCTGGACAGCATCCTGGTTCCCAGGGACCCACGTCACAGGTAATATGTGTGCTTCATCACAAGTGGTAAGCTGGAGCCCATGCCATGGGCCAGCCCTGATGAGGACTCTCCAAAGAAGGGCCCCTCAGGCCAGCTTTGACAGGAACCTGCTCCCTGGCAGCCACTCATGGCCCCACACCAAGCCCCACAGTGGGCCGTGGAAGGGGAAGCCAGTGCCCCTTGCCCCTGCTCCTGATATAGGAACCCCAGCAGCCTGGCTACCCACCATGCTGCCACTAATTGCTCACCTGCCCACCCTGAGCAGGAGATGCCAGCTGCTGAGGCAGCTCCACTCACAGCCCTAAACCCCTGGAGAAGGACAGTGTCTTCCCATGCCCCTGGCCAATCCCCAGTCTGTTGGCCTTGTTGCAGCATCCACACCTGTGATGTTGCCACCAGAGGCTGGGATGCAGGGCACCTCTCCCTAGGCTCTGCACTGTAGGCAGCTCCAGAACTGGGGAAGAGTGTGTTTTATTGGTGGTGGATGTTGGGGGGGGGTGTGCTGTGGGCCTAGGGTCTGTGGGCAACCACGCAGGCACCCTACTGTGAGAAGTGGGGGAGGAGATGGTCTGTGAGTGCCTTGGAGACATGGTGCCATGTCCACAACTTCTGGGTGGGAGGGTGGGGAGCATCCATGGCACACTAGCATCTAGCCATGAGTCTCTGGGACAGTATCTCCTGCCAGATTGAGACTGTCCACCTAAAGACCCCTGCTAACCCAAGACTGCCCCTCTGGAGACCCCTACCAGGCTGACACTGCTTCTCCTAGAAACTCCTGCCAGGCTGATCCTGGAGTCCCCTGCCAGAATAAATTTCCCCCCCGCCAAGAGCCCCATGGCACCCAGCTAACTGCAGTTTGAGCCTGCAGCAGCAGGGGGGCAGAGAAGGGCAGGAGCAGACCTGGATCTGCCTACACCTATAATTAGCAAATCTGCTCCCAACTTGGTGCACATGTAGACATGGTCTCAGGGATGGCTTTCTGCGCAGTAAGCCTAAATTGCATTAAAAGCACTTGTAGATGTGCCCACTGATGCTGTAAAACAAATTATCCTCTCACTACTCCCTAACTGATCCTCTGACCTACTCTGTATGCCATAATTAGGTCTGAACAAAATGGAGAACTCTCATGTAATCAAAGAGGTGGTGTAGGATGTGTAATCCAAACCCACTTACTGTGGTGATCTGTTTTACTGCTAGCAGTGGATGGTCTACACATAACGGCTGGTGTGGGTGTGCCACTGTCAAAGGGTGGGGAGGTGCAGGGCAGCGGAGCAAAGGGATGAGGACGACACAGAATGGATTACAGGCAGACTTCTTACCCACATCACAGGTAGAAGTGGGATTCTTCTCTTGGTTTTGGCAGCAAAGAGACAGATGTGCTTTCACTGACCTTCCTCACTTTAACCTTTGCTTTTTAATGCATCACCAGGATTGTTGGAAGAAGCCCCTCTTCTGTTTCTGGAAAAAGTCTTTTTCATAGCTTCATAGACTATAAGGCCAAAATGATACATCATGATCATATAGACCACCAGGCCAGGAGGAAGTGGTAAATGAGGCTTTCTTCGTACAGCTAGAAGAAATTTCCCAATCACAGGCCCTAATTCTCATGGGGGACTTCAATCACCCTGACATCTGCTGGGAGGCCAATACAGCAGTGCACAAGCAATACCAATACAGGAGGTTTTGGTGGGGTTTGGGGGACAACTTCTGGGGGCAAGTACTAGACTGGCCACCTAGGGGTTGTGCTCTTCTTGACCTACTGCTCACAAACAGAGAAGAATCAGTGGGGAATGTAGTAGGAGATGTCATCAAGGACAGCAGCGACCATGAGATGATGGAGTTCAAGATCCTGAGGAAAGGAAGGATGAAAAGCAGCAGAGTAAGGACCCTGGACATTAGAAAAGCAGACTTCAACTTACTAAGTGAACTCATGGGCAGGATCCCCTTGGAAGCCAGTCTGTTGGGGAGAGAAGTCCAGGAGAGCTGGCTGTACTTCAAAGAAGCCTGCAGGAACAAGCCATCCCAATGTGCAAGAAGACTAGCAAGTATGGATGAAGAACAGCTTGGCTTATCAGGGGAACTCTTCAGTAAACTAAATCACAAAAAGGATGAAGTGGAAAATTGCATAAACAACTAAAGAGGAGTATAAGAGTATTGCTCGGGCATGCAGGGATGAAGACAGGAAGGCCAAAGAACAACTGGAGTTGCAGCTAGCAAGGAATGTGAAAGGTAATAAGAAAGGCTTCTACAAATATGCCAGTAACAAGAGGAAGATCGGAGAAAGTGTGGGTCCCTTACTGAATGGGGGAGGCAGCATAGTGATAGAGGATGAAGAAAAGGCTGAAGTACTCAATGCCTTTTTCACCTCAGTCTTCATAGGCAAAGTCAGCCCCCAGACTACTGCACCTGGCAGCATAGTTTGGGGAGGAGCTGAGCTGCCAATAGTGGCAAAAGAACAGGTTAGGGACTGTTTAGAAAAACTGGATGTGTACAAGTCCATGGGGCCAGACGTGATGCATCTGAAGGTGCTAAGGGAGTTGGCTGAAATGATTGCAGAGCCATTGGCCATCATCTTTGAAAACTCATGGTGATCAGGAGAGGTCCTGGATGATTGGAAAATGGCAACCATAGTGCCCATATTTAAGAAAGGGAAAAAGAAGGATCCAGGGACCAGTCAGCCTCACCTCAATCCCTGAAAAAATCATGAAGCAGGTCCTCAAGGAATCAATTTCTAAGCACTTGGAGGAGAAGAAGATGATTAGGAACAGTCAGCATGGATTCATCAAGGGCAAGTCATGCCTGACCAACCTGATTGCCTTCTATTATGAAATGGCTGGCTCTGTAGATGCAAGGAGACCAGTAGATCTGGTGTACCTTGATTTTAGGAAGGCTTTTGATATGGTCTTCCACACCATTCTCACGAGCAAGCTAAGGAAGCACAGGCTAGGTGAATAGACTGTAAGGTGGGTAGAAATATGTAAGGTGGGTAGATCAATGGGCTCAGAGGGTAGTAGTCAATGGTTTCATGTCTAGTTGGCAGCTGAGATGCAAGGAGACCAGTAGATCTGGTGTACCTTGATTTTAGGAAGGCTTTTGATATGGTCTTCCACACCATTCTCACGAGCAAGCTAAGGAAGCACAGGCTAGGTGAATAGACTGTAAGGTGGGTAGAAATATGTAAGGTGGGTAGATCAATGGGCTCAGAGGGTAGTAGTCAATGGTTTCATGTCTAGTTGGCAGCTGGTATCAAGTGGAGTCCCCCAGGGGTCAGTCACAGGGCCAGTTTTATTCAATATCTTCATCAGCAACCTGGAGGATGGGATGGAGTACACCCTCAGCAAGTTTGCAGATGGTACCAAGCTGGGGGGAGCAATAGATATGATGGAGAGTAGGGTTAGGATTCAGAGTGACCTAGACAAATTGTAGGATTGGACCAAAAGAAATCTCATGCAGTTCAACAAGGACAAGCGCAAAGTCCTGCACTTAGGACAGAACAATCCCATACTCCGGTACAGGCTGGGGCTGACTGGCTGGGCAGCAGCTCTGCAGAAAAGGACCTGGGGGTTACAGTGGACAACAAGCTGAATCTGAGCCAACAGTGTGCCCTTTTGCCAGGAAGGCTAATAGCATACTGGACTTCACCAGTAAGAGTATTGCCAGCAGGGCAAAGGAAGTGAATATTCCCCTCTATTTGATATTGGTGAGGCTACATCTGGTGTACTGTGTTCATTTTTAGGTCCCCCACTATAGAAATGATGTGGACAAATTGGAAAGAGTCCAGCAGAGGGCAATGAAAATGGTGAAGGGACCATGACTTCTGAGGAGATGATGAGGGAAATGGGCTTATTTAGTCTAGGGAAGAGAAGACTGAGAGGGTATTTAATAGCAGCCTTCAACTACCTGAAGGGGGTTTGAAAAGAGGATGGAGGATGGTGACAGATGATGGAACAAGAAGCAATGGTCCCAAATTGCAGGTAGGGAGGTTTAGATTAGATATTAGGAAGCATTTTCTCACTAGGATGCTGGTAAGATACTGGAACAGGTTATCAACGGAAGTTGTGGACTCTCAATCCTTGGAGGTTTTTAACACCCAGCTAGACAAAGACTTGGCTGGGATGATCTAGTTGGGGATGGTCTTGCTTTGAGTAGGGGGTGGACTAGATGACCTCCTGAGGTCCCTTCCAACTCTAACTTCCTATGTTTCTATAATTCAATTATCATCTAACCCAGCTTCCAATATAACACAAACCATATTACTTCCTTGATTTAATTCATGTTTGAACTGGAGAATCCTTTTTAGAAAAACATTCAACTAAAGGCAGAAAATGCCACAGACGAAAAGTCCACCACAACTTAGTAAATTGTTCTAATGGTTGATTAACTTCACAGCTGATAATATGCATCTTATTTCTCATTTGAATTTTCTAGCTTCATTTAGTAGCTCTTGTAATAACTCTGCTAAACCAAAGTTCTCTCTATTATCACATTTTTATTCACCACACAGATATTTAGAGCCAAAGCCAAATGATTTTCATAGGCACCTCCACTTATGTGTTGCAATGCCTATAATTTTACTGCCTTGCATCATAGATTCATAGATGCTAGGGTCGGAAGGGACCTCAAGAGATCATCGAGCTCGATTCCCTGCCTGGGAAGGAAACCCAGCCAGAAGCCTATCCAGCCTTGTCTTAAAGACCCCCAAGGTAGGGGAGAGCACCACCTCCCTTGGAAGCCCATTCCAAATTTTGGCCACCCTCACTGCAAAATTTTTCCTGATGTCCAGCCTAAATCTGCTCTCTGTCAGTTTGTGAGCATTATTCCTTGTTACCCCAAGAGGTGCCCTGGTGAACAGAGCATCTCCAATACCTTGCTGCGCCCCCCCTGATGAATTTGCAGGTGGCCGCAAGATCACTTCTCAGCCTTCTCTCATAAGGCTTGTCCTGTAAACCCCTAACCATAGGAGTGGCCCTTCTCTGGACCCTCTCGAGGTTATCCACATCCTTCTTAAAGTATGGTGCCAAAAACTGGACGCAGTACTCCAACTGCGATCTGACCAGTGCCACATAGACGGGAAGTATCACCTCCTTGGATCTATTTGTCATGCATCTGCTGATGCACGATAAAGTGCGGTTAGCTTTGCTGATGATTTCATCACACTGATGACTCATGTTCATCTTGGACTCAGAAGAGTGATTCAGGTGTCTAGGATCATTGTACCAAAAATCTGTCCAGTTAATTGAGACTCTTCTGTGAAGTTATGAAGGCAAGTACCTTGATTGTTCTACAGAGGCTCTGAGAGCTAGCCAACAGAGCAATTAGGCCCAGAAATGTGCCCAAACTCCTTTCCCCACTCAGAACTTGAACACCTGACTCAAGCTGCACATTTTACAGTTCTGTTCTCTTCTGTTTTTGGGAAAGGAAGGAAAAAAAAGCAGGAGGGAAGTTGCTTAGGGAGTAGGCTGCTCAGCTAGGAGAGGTAGAGACCTGGACGTTACTTTCTTTTCTCAGAAACATGTGCACTTAAAATTAGACATCACATGACAACAGAAGTCACTCTTTCAGCAGGGGCTGGTCTCTGGTATTCTCCCTCTCCACAGGAATGCTCTCATTCCTGGGCACCAGAGGCAGTCTCCCTCTGTCTTGCTCTGTTTGGGTGCATTTGGATGCGTGTGTATCAGCAATCTGTAGTGCCTCGAAGCTGTTGGAGGTGCCACCAACCGTACATGGTGCATGAGCAAAAGTTTGTGACTCTGCTAATTAGCAATGCAATGCCAAAATTAGACACCAGGGAGATCCTGATGTAAAAAAAAAACCATTGCAAAAAGATGAGGTGTGGTGCACATTCCTGGAGCATGCACTGGCAGGCACAAAGGCTCGGACCTCCAGGGAGATGCTCTGCATGTTGGCCACAGCCTCTCCCTCCTTTAGATGTCCCCACACTCCTCCAGCATGCCGGGAGCCAGAAGGAGCAGGGAAACAGCCTTTCCCTGAAGCAGGACTTTTTGCAGCAGCAAAACGCAGCAGTGCAAATATGTGCCACTGCTATTTTTGTCATGGCAAACACATGACCCTGCATGTGTGTGCTTGTCTGGACACACCGTTTGTGTCTGCACAATCCCAATGGCCCAGGAGGCCTTCCAGCCTATGGTATTCTGAGGATTAGGCACTGGCCTGGTAAGTGAAAAACATCCTTTAGGATGAGGACAGTCTAAAACCAAGGCCTCCCATTCTTTGACAAGTACTCATACCATTAAAAAGTGGTAAAAAAGTGGCAGTCACCAACACTTTCATCATTGTCAAGCAAGAGTCACTGTGGTTGCTGTGCTTTGAATTGAACTTAGTGCTACCAGTGTGAGCTGAGCTTCTGCTGTGAACACCTAATAAATCAGCAACTTGGCCAAACAGTAAGCATCTCCCCGTTTTGATCTGGATCTCAATGGAGCTTGTGTGGGAATTGGTCACCGAATGGCTCAAACAGGATCAGATCTGCGTGTACATGGACAATGAAGCCTAACTCCAGGAACCCAGGGAGCATTTTAGTCCAAAAGGGAGATGTTTCATGAACGTAGGTGACTAAGGGATGTTGTGGCTGCTGAAAATCTGTTGACCCCAATCTCCTTTTGTGACAGAGGTGCCTAAATTCTGCCAAAGTCCCATTAAGGTGCAAATAGGACCGATCAGGGTCTGGCTGTTAAATCCTGTGTTTATTTTTCAAGGCAAACATCTAAATTGGAATGACGAAAGTGGGGAGCAAAGCATTTGAAACATGGATAGACAACCGGCAGAACTCTTTGGCTGGGGCCTTGTCTTTAAATCTGAACTATTATTCTGTTTGTGTTGAAAGGCTGTTGCAAGTTGCCACTGAGGGACCCAACACCTTCCCCCCCACCTCGATTCAAGCCATTTTAGTCAGCAACCTGTAAATAGCAAGGGGTTCCTTACAATAAAAAGAATATTGACTTTTCTTGATTCAAACCCTCTTTCCCAGGCCACATGCAGGTCCCTAACACAGTGTTCTTGAAAGCAACAATCCTGAGCAAGACCTCCAGGGGTTGGAGGGCGGGAGGGGCACTGGTATTGTTATCCGGCTAGGAAAAATTGCAGATTTGTTAGCAGGGAAAGCTGTATATTTCCAGAGATCCTATGCAAGCCAAGAGCTTGATGACATCGATCATGGATGAAGAATTTGTTAAGAACCAGGGATGTGAGGCTGATGAGAAGTGAAGTCAGAGATGAGACTATCTCATGGGTGATGTACTCTGGATTACTGCTACTTTGTCAACCTCAGAGAAGCTACGAGGGCTCCGGAGACTGTCGTCTCTAGGTTATTGATTCTATTATTTCATGTGAAATTGAATGTTGTTCCCTTTTTTATGCAGTTCACTGTAAAAAATTGCACTGACCTTGATTACCAACTGTTTTCTATATGGGAAAACTCAGAACGTATATTTGATTAGCCAGCAATATTTATGCATGGTTCTGAAGTGAAGACTTTGCTGAAGAAAAACACACAGGGACAATTCATATGGATAACCCAGCCAAGAATGGATTAGTGGCTCCCCACTTCCCCACCTCTTTTCATCCATTTTCTAAGGTTTGGTATTTCACCTGAGGTAAATGAATTGAACTCCACAGCGGGAAACCTGGACACACTGAAAGCATTATCTTGAATGAAATCCCATGCAGTTCACTATGCATAGGTTTGTAGCATACCTGCAAGAAAAACTTTAAATAGCAAAGATCGCCTTCTGTTCACTATCATGCGGGCCAGCGAATTGCCACCTTCCACCCCAGAGGTGGTCACATTGCAAAAGCACTATATACTGCTCCTAAATGGCAGGTTTCTAGTTACATACCTGGCCATTTTTGGCCTGTCCTCTGTACCACAGAAGTATCAGCACACGTGTAAATTGAGCATGAGCATCAGGCTACACCCTACTGCATGACAAACACAGCTATGTTGTGGTATACCTGTGCTCGGTGGTTAGACTACTTGTGTTATCCTTCAGTACTCAAGTGATCACCTTCAATACCCCTTTTAAACCTGCTCCACTAGACTGCCAAGGGAGGGAGCTATGTGAAACCAGGAGAAAACCCATTAGAAAGAGGACGCGTAGTTCAATGAGCTGACTGTATTTCTAGAAGGGTTGGGGGTCCTGGGTTCTAGCTTGATGCCTTGAACCTGAGAGAGCAGAAACTACCCTACTTCTTCCCATCCATTTTATCCGATGACTATTAAATGCAAAGGACATGACATAGCTTCAAAAGGAGAGCTGGAGAGGGCTCTGAGTAATGCCTGACCTGTGACATGAGGGTTACCAAACTATATTGGGGCATCAGATAGGCACAGGTTCAAGTATGCCTGTTTTGAGTTGTGGGGAAGGGAGTTGAAGGTGAGTCTCCTGCTTTTCATGTGAGTGGCCAAGTCACTCAGCCACTGAAGCTAAAATCTCTTAGGGGCTGGTTGCTACTCTGGTGTAACAGCTATCAGTTGTGGGTTTCTGGACAGAAGACACATGCTAATAAATTAAATGCCTTTATTGTAACCAGTAACTCTGAAAGCCAGAATCACATACCTTGTAACTTCAGACTGTGCTCCAAAGGAGAAATCGGGAAGCTTGAGTCTTTCCAAAGGAACCCTGACTGTGCTATAGCAGCACTGCATTAAAACTGAGTCCTCCTTGTAAGACATTTCCAGAAAATCCAGCTTCAGAGGTTAATCTTTAGACACCACTATGACACAACTTGTGAACTGCCTCATCAACAATATGAGGCTGGGGCTTGCAGTGTGACACAATATTCACTTTTCGATATTTCTCATAATATATTCATTAAATCCAAACAATCTAAAAAACAGGGACCGAGCACAGCTACAAAGCTATTCAGGTCATGGAAAGCCTATATTATCAGAGGAGCGTGAAAGAACTTGGCTTGTATAGCCTAACAATTTGATGACTCAGGGGACAGAAATACTCTCTTATCAATACCGCCAATACGATGCGGGTAAATACCAAATAGGGAGAAGAGCTATTTAAGCTGAAAGACAATGTTGGGACAAAAACAAATGGATTATATATATACTAGAGACAAATAAATTTAGCCTATATATTAGTAAGAGGTTTCTAACCATCAGAGAAACAAAGCTTTGTAAAAGTTTTCAGCAGGGAGTACTGGGGACAAGGTTTCTTGATTTCAAAATGGACCTTGGTAAGTTTGTGGAAGGATGGGGTGGACTGACACAGCACAGGTCTGTCACTGACCTTGGAGGATCTTTCCTGACCAATTTTCTGTCTTCTTATAAAACATGGTTTCTTATACTCACAAGATAGAAACCAAATGCAGACATCTTTGTATTATAAAAAGTGTTAAAATGAGATCATTCAGTATTTGAGACTTTTTAGGCCAAGTTTCATCCAAAAGCAAACTTCTCTAGATGAGATGTAATCCCCAGAAAATACTGGTTTGTAATAGAAATGCTGACAGGCCCTTAACTGTTACAGCTCTACCAGGCTTTGCTATGCTGCAAGGTCCCTAACTGAATTTTTACTCTCTAATTCAATGAGAGGATTTTGCTTCCAAATCATTTTTAAAAACCTCCAGATGTGCTTTCTCCAGGTTTATGATAGCTACATTACTTTTCAATTCAATTATATTCATATTCATATATTTTTCTATATTAAATTGTGGTTATATCTGCTCTGCGATCTACCTACTCCCCTAATTTTGTCCTATCATAATATCCCCACTAAGAGGCTTTTCACATCCACTTTAAGTCTATAGCTAAAATGAGTTCTAAACTTACTGTTTTATCATTTGTCAGCAATAATTAACTAATTAAAGCTTGCTATACCGCCTTGGGAAGGTACAGCCATCAATAGGATTCCAATAGATACGGAAATTGAGGCAGGGAGGTTAAGCATTCAATAATGACTTTCATGGCATATCAACACTACTAGACATATCTACATGAAAAGTCATAGAAAAATATCATACTCTAGATTTCCATAATAGTGAAAAAATAATCTGTAAACATAAACACTGAGGGCCATCAACATGTGTTCAAGCCTAACTATGGCATTTCTTGATGTACGAGTATAACCTCAAACCTGCACTAAGCAGATATTGCTATGAGAGAGAGAAAAAGCAAGATGCATGTTTGGTCTGATGAGGCCAAACCAGTTCAAAGCCCTAGATCAAAAAAGACTCAGACTCCAGAAAAATTCCAGTTTTGGATGCAGACTTGCTTCTCTAGATCAATTTTAAAGAATTCAGTTTTTTAGAAAAAGAAACCCTGCATGATGTTTTACACTGTATCTATGTCCCTGCCAAGGTTGGTACCTTCGACATTGGTTTCACTTGATGAAACAAACCATCCATCCTGATGGAAAGATGTTCTCTGGATGCAAGCAGTACAGAGGTACAATGAGTCGTTGCCACTTTAGACAATCTCCACAAGAGTCTTTACTTTACTACAGTGGTCCTCAACCTTTTTTAGTCTCAAGGTACTCAGAAAACGTCAGCTCTTAGGTTTCACTTGCTTTTTAACTACAAAAAAATGACAGAATAATTCTTCTGTTGTAAAGACCATAACAGGTCAGCATGGTTTTTACTCTGTGGATTTCTATTTGAAATCTCTTATGAATTACATCTTGGTATTTTCACACCTAAACATACTAGTATTATACAGCACCCTGAAAAGAATCACTGGGTGAATCTACTCTGAATTACTCTAGAGAGTAAACCCGCCCCAGAGCGTTTGCACGTGTAGGCGCACCCACTGATTCACGACTATACCTGCCTTAAAATCCAGGACTGACCCATGGAATAAAAGCTATTTGGGAACACTTTCCCAGAGCCTCTTGCCTTTCTCTTCTCCCACCTGCTGTATTCTGTTCTGAATCAGCTGCCATTGCCTGCCTATCCTCTACCTCCATGCCAGTGGAAACCCAGGTGGCCACCAATCAGTTCCAGCTACTATTTAAAATATTTCAGTAGGTGGGTCTCAAGCTCCCGCACTTTCAAAATTATCATTAAAGCACTGGATGAACTCCAGCACCACAGGGATTCAATTGATGAGTATCACAGGGAAACTTTATGGACTGTGCAGATAGGGAGCAGATACATCCGTAATTCCACTGGTCTCCTTTGTCTGATAGTAGCATTAGTCCATAATGACAGTGTATTTTTCTGATAGCTTCTGTGATCTTTTCCCCGAGGGTCTTACACAACTGAGTATATTAAACACACTCTCACACATACAGTAACTTGCTTCCTTCATCCATCTTGTCTTCTCTAGAGGGATTTTTTTTTCCTCTTTGATATTGCTCACCTTGTTACCACTCATCTTGTCGGCTATTTCCTCTGTGGTTTCAGACATTTTATGCATGGCTGCTTATGTCTTGTTCTCAGATTCTTTCTGCCTATGCCCAGAATCACTTTTCTCAATTCAATACTACACTCCATTTCCCATATATAACATTTTAAATTCATTTTCTCAATATTTTTCCACCTACCTCTCAACCTGCCTATGTTTAAGTGTTGCAAGGGGGGGAGTAGGGAGGGAGGGAACTACCAAAGAGAAAGCGCTGTGTAAGACACTGAACACGACACCAGAGTCATTTCTCCAATATCATTAGCAGTCTTTTTAATAGTTTGACCCAAAACCCACTGAAGTTGAATGGGAAAAAACCCTCTGTTGCCCTTTTCCAAGACATAGCACATTTTGAGCCCATTTGGAGTAAAAGTTGAGGAATTTTCTCAATTCCTGTTTGTTCACAAATTATGCACAAATCCTGTGCCTTGAAACCAAAATGGTAACAAACTGTTCTCTTTTGTAGAAACTTCAGATGAGGGATAACTGCCCTGTCCTAAGGAATATATGTTTGCACTCTCTGTATGCTTGCCTAAACATACAGGCCCTGGTCGGGATGGGCCCAAGCAGACCCTGCCCATACCCTGCTCACCTGTGCTCACTACAGATATATAGTAGACTTGTCAGCAGCAACCGCTTTCAAGAATGGTGGAGACTCTGGGTTCCTGAGTAACCTCAAAGGGTCATATCTGACTTCTGAGTTGGGAATATACCTATGGGTACTGGGGTGTGCTCAGAGTTGGGAATATCCCTATGGGTACTGGGGTGTGCTCAGATTTGGGACTATCCCTATGGGTACTGGGGTGTGCTCAGGCCTGTCCTTGCTGAAGGGTCTAGGTGCTGATATATCGCTGACCCTTCATGACCTACTAGCACTTTTTGGCATCCCGTTCCAGCTGATATCATTGGGCTTTGGATCAGACTCTGGGTATGCTGCATCAGTATTCTTTATGTACAATGTACACTAGTAACACCCAAGGTTGGGCTGTAGGCAGGAAGGTAGCACTTCTGATTTTTCAATATGTGGTGAAGAATATGTGCAGGCATCTTCATTGTTATGTTGCCAAGAAGATTTGGCTGCACTCCGTGGAGTAAGTACACACTACATTTTGCTGAAAGGCAGCACTCAAGCCAAACCCTACTGGGCCCTTGGAAGCACTATATCTACCAAAAACCCAGTACCTCACTCAGCTGGTGTTGGGGTTATACAACTTTACATCACCTCCCTTCTAGGACAGAAGCATAAAGACCCAACGGGGTTGGTGAAAGGAATTCTGAAAGGTTCTTTCTTGGGTAGGCAGAGTAGATTTGGGGTACTCCTCTTAAAGGGGGACATTTTTAGTGTCAACTGTAGGGAGTGCTCTTGCTCTGAAACTTTGCACTAAGCCTTGGGAGTTTGATGTAGCATCCACTTAATTTAATGGGAGCTCCATTGATTTCACTGGGCTTTGGATATGGCTCTGAATGTGTGTGGATGGCACGTTATCAGGCAGCGATAGAGCACCCTGGAAGTGGTATGTTCAGAAAATTCCATTTCCCAGAACAATGGGGTTTTTAGTCGGGGTTTCACCCTCTGAACCAAAACTGATTTCACCATTACAAACTGAGAGGTATTTATGTAGTGTCATAAGTGCAATTTTAGGCGGTTATGTGCCTTTCAAGCATTATTTTCATCTGTGATGGAATGGGGTCACCCAGGCACATGCATAACTGCCCAAAAGTGAATTGGAGGGGCGGGGAGGAGGGCCTGCCTTTAACTGTTAGTCCACTAACCTAGTGGTTAAGGCACTTGCCCACAGAATTGCCCCCAGTGGTGTTTAATATTCACTGAATAAACAGCGGTGGAATAGTTTTTGCCCCACTGGGGCCAGGAGCCAGCCAGGGCACTGCCCTTTCCAAGGCAGCATAGATCTTGCTGAGCCACACTCCCACATTTCTTCCTCCCGTGGCTGCCCCAAGAGCCAGCTTCAAGACAAGGGCTAAAGCATATTCTGGGTAATGCCCAGCCTGTGGCATAATCATTAGAGCATTAGTGTGGAAGATGCAGGTTCATATCCCTTCTGGGTGGAGGAGATCTAGAAACTTGGCTTCCCGTTCCCTTTGTAAATGCCCTAAACATTAGGCTTTCAGGGTAAGAGGTGGGAGGGGTACACTTCCTCTTCCAACTCCAAACACTTGCTCATCATGGGTTTTCTCTGACTAAACTTTCAGGCAATTACACAAGATTACACATGTGCCATGGAGTTTGTATTCTGCCCCGGAGCCTACACAACCAGTGGAGTCGTCTGAGTATGCTCAGAAGAGAAAAACAGGGTGAGGGTAAGTGTGCAGGTAGAAATAGCCTCCGAGCCCTACAGAAATGCCCCAAACTGCACCATGCTATGCAAGTGAAAGGTGAAACAGGGTTTGGTCTTTCATGTCCAAATATCGTATCTTCACCCTTCTACCATCTCCAGCAACCCACAACCTTATTTAATGTAGTTCAGTGAGTACAGCAGTCCTCATATATTATTCTTGGAAAGTACAGGACAGGCAATGGATAGGATGTGGGGAATAATAATATCTGGGGAATCTGCCTGGAAAAGGATATTCAAGTTTTGCACAGGATCAATCAAGTTTAAGTTAATCACCTGCAATTCTTAGCACCATTAGCTTCGAGAGCTAGGAACATCTTTCCAACAGTGTATAGAGCGGGGAACCAAGTTGGTTAAGGGAAATCTTTTCTTTTAATATCACATAATCATATCTAGAATACTTGAAACTGCAGTCATAAGTTTTCCCACTGCTCTTATTCTCAGAAATAGGCTGGCTGAAACCATGCCTTTTTTTGCTATTATAACTTCTTGTGCCTCTGTGAAGGCTATGCCTGCATCAAAGGTTATTGCTTCAAAAATATTTTCCACAAGTCCCAAAGAAAGCTGGATATGTGCAATCCCTCGTTCTCATGAAGACAAATTGCATTTTAAAATTCTTCTAATGAAGCAGCATTCATCAGACCTCCTCCATCTATCTTTTCAGAGTGAGTTTCAGTGCACAGATAAGAAGATTAATGCCTCTGAACTTTCCAACACTTTTTGTTCTGTTATGGTAATACCCCAGTGAGATGAATTAAATCAATATGCTTACCACTGAGTTCAAAAGCATTTTTAAATGTTATGATTTTTGCCACTTTTGCCTTTCTATTGTGGAACAATAGAGTTAACATAAAGCTTCTCAAAATGTGGGTGCAACTTAGAATTTCTCCTCAAGATGCACAACTCATCAGGAATGCGATGTGGGAAATGGAGACAATCAACACTGTACGCCTTCCATTGTATAAGTGGAAAAAATTATATAAATCTTGAATCAGATCCTATTCCACTAACCAGACAAAGGAGGCTTCTCTGGGTCCTGGCTGCTGCTCCCACTATTCTTTGTTCATTTTAACCAATGAATTTTCCATGACCAGTGCATAACTTTCACTGCCATATAACTGAAGGAGTTATTTCCTTATAAGGCATAGCTTTGTTCTAGCTTGAATTTTAGCAGCAGGGGGTGGGATCTGCCCCAGCACAAAGGCATGAGTGCTCAGGTGATCTGGAAACAAATGGGTTACCAGCCCTTCACCCCCTCTCCACCCCTCTGTCTGCTGAAAGGGTGGTGAGAGAAGTCTGATTTCAAGAGAGATTTGATAGTGGAGAGAGTGGGCAGGTGCCCTGCACGGTGGTGTAGGCTAGTGACAGACGACTGTGCATACAAGGGCTTTCTTTTATTTTTTTAAAGGAATGCCAAAGACTTTGAAGCTTACTCCTCCTGTCAAACCACTAGGCTTTCTTTTACTCTCTGCAAACACACTCTGCAAACACCCTCCTTGCTGTTAGGGATTCTGGGTCACATCTTCTAACAGGCCTTTCCTGCCAAAGGAAGTGTTGCAATGAGGACTGCCACTAGAAGCTTTTCAAACAGTGCGGCATGGGCATCTACTCTAGCCCTACTTCGAGAGAGTTGCTTGGTGGTGGAGCACCCTGTGAGGAATCCCGATCTCTGCCCCTAGCGCTGTTTAGGCAGTTGTACCTATAACTACTTGTGTATTTTGCATTACAGAACAGCACATGCAAGGGCTCATTTCCTTCCTGGGCTAGGCTCCCTCTTCTTTGCTCTCTTTCTATTACTAGGCTGCTTTCCTTCTCGGCTGCCCTGTGGCCTAGGCTGCAAAGGAAGGTACTTTTAGTTTTGGCCGGTACGTGGCTGTGCGGGCCCTCTCCCGATCCCACCTGGATTGCCATGTGCAAGTTCTCTCTCGATCCCATCTGGGTCACCATGTGCGAGCCGGGGGCGAGCTGGGCCCGTCTTTGTGCACGCAGGCTGTGGCCGGCAGCCCGGGTACACGGGGCTGAAGAAAAACTGCGGCGTGGTTTTGTACGCTCGAGCTAGAATCAGTCACGGAGGCGTAATGGTTGATTGAAAAGATTATTTACTTACACCCAAGGTGGTCGCGGTGTAGGCTGGTCAGCTTTCCAGGCACAGCTCCGCTTGAGTTCTCGGTGAAGGACTCTAATAAACTCAGTTCCTTGACCCCGGAGTGATTCAGGCTCCGCAGGTTCAAGAATTCGTTCCCACAGAGCAGCTGTATCTCCGTGAGTGTTACTCGGTTCCCAGGCCCCCGGAGCTGTTAAGACTCCGTGGGTTCGACAATTGAGTCCTTAGGACAGGGATACGTCTGGACTGTGATCGGCGACGGGGAGAGGCTAGAGGTTATGTGCCTTGGAGTTGTTAAGGCTCCGAGGGTTCGGTAAATAGGTCCCCCGGAGTTGTTGAAGCTCCGTGGGTTCGACAAATTAAACCTCTGTTGCCCTCTTAAGGAAAAAGCTGGGTTCGAAGGGATCAGCAGCGCTTAGAGATCCTCACGCTCCTTTCCCGAACTCCACGTGCTTTCTCTCTCTCCGACTTGGGCG
>NW_005842144.1:713477-735007 GCF_000455745.1 Alligator sinensis
CTTAATCTGGGAAGCTAGTCCCAGTTCCATCTCTGCCTTTGCCTTCCTAACTACCCCCCTACACCCCCCGAGCAACTGCCGAATAGTCCTCCTTGGTGATGACCCCTCCTTTCCATTGGGAGTAAGCCTCCTTTTTTAGCAAGGAGACATTCCCGGATGTTTTTGGTGAGCCATGGAGGCTTGTATGCTCTCCTGCCCCCTTTGATCCTTGTCGGGACTACCTTCTTTTGGGCTTGGAGGATCGTCTCCTTAAGGAGCGACCACTCCTCTTGAACACCCGGCTCTCCTCCCCTCTGAGACTTCAGCGCTTCTCCAACTATCCTCCTTAGCTCATTGAAGTTCGCCCTCCTAAAATCTAGGGCCACAGCCTGACTGCTTGCCTTTGCCACCTTGCGCTGAATGGTGAATTCCAGCAGGCAGTGGTCACTGTCGCCCAGGGGGTCAAGCACCCGCAGCCCCCTCACCAGGTCGTCGCCCGTGGCCAACACCAAGTCCAACAAGGCATCCCCCCTGGTGGGGCTGTGCACCTCCTGGGTTAGATGAAGGTCCTGGACTCTGTCTAAGAACCTACGGGAGCACTCAGACCTGGCTGACTGCTCCTCCCAGCAGATGTCTGGGAAGTTCAGGTCCCCCATGACTACCACATCCTTAGCCTTCGCTACCTCAGTGAGCTGACCCCAGAATTCCTGGTCAAGCTTCTCTCCTTGGTTGGGTGGTCTATAGTAAACTCCCACCGTTAGGTCCCTTTCCCCTCTTTTGCCTTGAACCCTAACCCAAAGCACTTCAGAGTGCTTCTCCCCTGACTCTTTACTAATTAGCGAGGATGTGTATTCCTCCTTGATATAGAGTGCCACTCCCCCACCTCTCTTTCCTATCCTGTCCCTCCTGTACAGCCTATAGCCCTTGACATTCACCGCCCAATCATGCTTGGAGTCCCACCATGTTTCCGTAATCCCCACAATGTCCGGGCAGGTGTCAGCCAGCAGGAGGGCGAGTTCCTCCTGCTTGTTCCCCATGCTATGGGCATTAGTGTAGAGGCATTTCAGGCCTCCAGTAGATGCGTATACTGACTCCCTCGTCCCAGCATTCCCCTGGTCCCCATCTCTTACCTGTTTATCTGCTATGCTTGTCGGTCTGGTCTGGGCTGTAGTTGTGGGCGCCGTTTGGTCTGGTAGTCTGATGTATCCTCCGCCCTCATCTTCCCCTTCCCCCGACAAGCCTAGTTTAAATAGTAATAGGCTAGGGGCCAATCTTTGAGGAGGACATGAGCCTAGAGTCTATGTCTAGATAAGCTAGATATCTAGATATGAAGATGCGCTCAGACTCCACTTGCAGACTGGGTCCTTCTGGTGACCTAGGCAGGATTTAGTTACTGATTTGCCCCTTGTTCAGCTCATAAGAGAATCTGGTGACAGTTTGCCCATTCATATCAGTAGTAAGGAGATCTGTGAATGCATGAGAGCCTGTATCAGCACCAAATGCCTAATGAGTTTTGTGGAGGCTGGACTGGGGGTGATCTGAATCATCATATATAACTTGGAGGCCTCAATCCTGTTTAAACTCTCTTTTATCAATGTAAATAAGCCTCAAGTCTAGTGTCAGAAATGTTCATGGAAACAGTTGCCAATGAAGAATATTTGATGAAACTTACTTTCCACTGGGCACTTTTCATCAGAAATCTGATTGAAGACTAGGCTTCATCCCATCAAAGATCAGAAACAATACCATATGTGCCTAATTAAAACCCTTATTATATCTCATACACAGGGCATTCGTGACAAACTGCGTGGAAATAATCTTTAGTGCAAACTATTTTGTAGAAACTATTTGCTAAATAGCTTTGTAATGGTGCATGAAAACAATTCAAAAGCAGCAAAATATAGGTACTAATTTATTCACTCAACTTTATATAAACTATTACAAACACAATTAGATATAGCACAAGAATAGCCTGAACCAATGTAAATAAGGAATAGTGCCAAAAGAAGCAGTTAAGTGAATTTTTTTTTTAAATCTCTTTTTCTAACAAATATATATGTAGAAAAAGACGTTTCAGTATCATGTAGCATATCTGTCAGTGACACATCAAAATCGAGCTTTATAGCTATGACATGCCTTTCACTTCGCTAAGGCAGGTTCATATTAGAGAATGCTGCATGCCTCCTCAGTTATTTTAAAAGCAATTTTAATTCAATTATTTTTGCATAGTATACTAAGGCAGTCGAGAATGTTTTTAACTCACCTTACAAAATGAACAAAATGAATTGATGTATACTTTGAATAGTTGTTAAATTATGACTATTACCCATGCTGCATCTCTAGGAGAAAATAAATAAATAAATATATGTATATATGTATGTATATAATATATATGTATATATTATATATATTTTAATCCATTTGCTTGGATTAAAGGTCAAAAATCATATGATAATGCTAATAATTGTTATCACTACATAATAATTGCTGTTAAGATACCTATGTGTTGTCTAGGAGAGGATCTGGCTTGGGGGGAGAGTGCTGGGGTGTGGTTACACTCCTCTTTGACTGTGTAGAGCGCATGCAGTGAGCTCTCCATCACCAAGAACTCCGGTCTCACCTGGTCACACAAGTGAACTTCCCGCCTCAGCCCCTTTTTCAAAATCCTAGGTCTGGTCTTGGTGCTATCTGAACACACCACTAACATAAATGCACTTGACACCCACTTGTAACAACACTTGATAAGAGCAGTGATTGCTTACCTGTAACATTTCTCCTAAGAACATATTCCCTACCTTGCATTTTCCACCTAGTAATTGCAACATGGATGCTACTTAAGAAAAACATGTGTGGTGCCAGGAAAAGCCTCGCATAGGTCAATGCCATACCACACTTGGTGACAGGCATGGTGAGGCCTGGCATGCTTCCTTGCTTTGCTGAACAACCTATAGGCAATATGTTCAGAAGTAAGTCGTTTAAAGATAAAGTTGAGGCTACCTGAGACCATCAGATTTCTTGGTCTAACCAGAACTAAGCTGTAGATGTGGGGGTTTCACAAGGCAGTTGTATGCAGAGGGTTAAGACAAAATGTATTATATATATGAAAAATACACCTATATATTTTTGTGTTTAGTGGATTTTATTGCCAATAGGGAAAATGCTATTCTTTTAACTTGACTGCTGCATAATGCAGATCATAAGATTTCACTCAGCTTCAATACTTGTTGAAAAAGACACACACGCACATCCTCAGAGTGTATTCAGTAGATGAATGTCTGCCTGCTGTAGAGATGATTTTACATATTCATCTGTAACTCAGATAGCTAACTGGAGAATCTAGTAAGTGTCTACAGCGCAAATACTCCATCGGGCTCTCTTGATTACTGCAACATCCTTCTCTCTGACTTTGATAAATGCAGTCTTCTTCCACTACTATCCATCCAGGGTGCTGCTGCAAGGATTGTTTTCCTAGCACATCATTATGGATTTGTCTTTGCATCCCGGCACTGGCTCCTCCTTCTCTATCACATCAACCATCTGATCTTTGATCTCAAGGCTATTGACAGCTCATTACTTTTTTTACCCATCGTCTTTCATTCCCTGTCCCCAATCAGCCTATTATGTCAACCTTGATCAGGCACTTCTGGATTTTAAACAGGAATTAAGCTTTCTCTGGTGCTGTCCCTCATGCTTGAGGGGGATTCATCATACAGTTCCATAAAGACAACTCATTTCCTCCTCTAAGATTTTCCTGTGACATGATGCTTACATTACGTCCACTTACAGACTACCTACAACTATAGACAGTGAGCTGTTATAATGTTAAACAATATTCATCGTTTCCTAGACCTCTCCCATTTGTCTGCCCCTATCCATCTGCTCTATAGTTAAATTATGAGATCCTTGGGACAGGGACCATCTTTTGGTTCTCTGTTGGTCCATGACTAGGGCTGCCCAGGTAATACAAAGAAATGTGGGGCTCCTGCTCAAAATGGATTTTTTGCAGGAGATAAAATGTAGAAAATGGTGGATCTGGCAAAGAAGTTTTCATACGGTTTGTAGAACATTTGTAATTTGTGGAGATAATGAGATTTTTTTTCCTTGCCAGTTTCACTATTGTTATCGTTATGGAACTATTGAAATAATGATCAGAGAGCTGAATACAAAGCTGAGGGAAGTGGGATCAGGATGAATATGCAGATGACCAAAGTCATGTTTAATTCAAAGTAGAAAAGTAAGAGATCAGACTATATGGGAAAGCAACAGAATCCCTTAATGAGTAGTGTGTGTCTACTTGGACAAACTGTCATATGCTAATATGAACCAGGAAAATGAGTCAAATAGAAGAATAGAAGCTAAAATGCTAGTAGTGAACAGCATTATGAAGCTCTTTAAAAAAAAAGCCTTTGATACTAGTAAAATACCAGTCATAACACAGTGCCTAAGTATATACAAATGTAATACATACAATAATTGGATTATCTTGGAAGTTTGATACATTATAGTCATAACATGAATGAGTCTATAACTGTAAAAACTCACCATAGAGGTCATTAAAATGCCAAATAATAGTACTGAATAATTATAGTAGAAAACTATAAAGAAGAGAGATACAGAAAGGCAAAATATGCACAAAAGGAAAAAAAAAACAAGGAAGCAAATAAGAGGACAAAGACAAAGTGTAAGTACTAAAATATTATCATAATAATCCCATCATAATATATAGAGCAGAATCACTAAGACGACAGAGCAGAATTTAAAAAGCTGAATAACAAAACAGAGCAAGATTCACAATTGGTATCATGCAGACAGGAAAAAGCAAAAAGCAAACACAAATGAGAATAGTGAAGTACAGATCAAGGCATCAGGGACAGGAGGATACAGTTGCCCAAACAATGACCCTGTTTATCCTCTAGATAGGTAAGTACTACTCCCAGGGCTAAACATGGCTGCATAAGTGACATTGAAAACCACTTACATGAACTGTAGGTCCTTTACACCTTATGCAACACGTCTGAACAAGTTTCGTAGCATTCTGCTTTGCCCACTTACGCTGCAATCCTATTCTGCCCACAAAGGCTCATAAAAACCATGCCCATCATAAATCCCTGAAACAGTAAAAAGAAAAAAAAAACCCCATGAACAAAAATAATTTGATGCAATCCAAATTTTTAATCCAGCAGCCTGAGAGGCTAGAAAAGGGAGTGTCCAGGGAATGGGAAATCCAGGTTCTAGATCCATTGCCAATGGGCAGAAGGTACCCACCACTTTCTATTTTATCCAATGAAACCCCATTGTGGGTTAAATGATTAAATGGAACCTGCTCAATACATAAATCAGCTTTCTGTAAAAGACTATCTGAGTTTCAGTTCAGAGAGCCATTATGGAGAGATGGCTAAGGCAGCTCTATGAATGACAAATAAAAAGTGTATAACATTTTCCCTTCATTATTCCAGAGAATCCTCAGGAGGAGACAGCCAGGCCACAAACTTCCACCCTTATATATTTTATTAATTAAACTATATAAATAAGCAAAATCATAACTCAAATTATAAGAAGGTGGATTAATATCAAATTACTCTAATTATTAGGTTGATACTATCATATATAAACCAACAATGCCTTTAAGCTCTATGTAATTATTTGGGAAGGGAGCAGGCTTGTTTAGATACCAATCCCAAAAGTAATAGAGTATTATTAATCTCTGTGCCAAGTGATACATGTAGGTCATAACAAAACTGCTAATACCAGGAGGGTCAAAACACTCCCAGGCTGAAGCTTATACTAAGACTATAGCTCTAATGCCAATTAAGGTAGCCTGCCCAGATTAGTGGTGGTCAGATTATGTAGCTCCTGTGTTGTATAATGAAGGTCAGACTAGGTGATTATAATAGTCCTTGGTGACCTTAAAATCACTGGATCTAAGGTACTAGCTGATCTCTTCTCTGCCATCATTGGGTTATAACAGATCATTCCAGTACACTTCAAACTGACACAGCTTGTTACATTTCTAATTCAGTTGACAAATTTATGTGAAATTAATATAATCTCTCAAAATTGTGCATAAAGTGTATAATCCAGGAAATAAATGGGTCTGTTTGATCTTTCAGACAGTGTTTTAAATTCCCTGTGACTATTTGAGGTATATGAAAACTGTTTTACAGACTCTGTTCTCAAATAAATTTCATGGGTTATAGCCAGCCCTACTTTATTGGATACTGGCCAAGTCTCTCCACTGTCAATTTGCTTTGGAAATCTTCCCTCACCACATTTTCAGTGGGTGGAGGAAGCATATGGAGGATGTCTCATCCACCTGTTTTCACATCACCTGTGTACTATGGGCCAGAGCCTGCATCCCACTTACATTGATGCAACTCCATTGGGTAAAATCCTACCCTCTGAGACTGGAATATAGACACAGATATAGATACACACACACACACACACACGTGTGTGTGTGTGTGTGTGTGTGTGTGTATAAAAGAGAGAGAGAGAGAGAACAGCACCAAGACTTATAATGGCGTGACCCCAGTTATATACAGGGGGCACATCTACACAAGACACTACATCAGCATAGCATTGGTGGGCACAACCATGACGCCGACACTACTGCACAGTGGGGGTAGAAACAACCCATGTGCCTATGGGACTGCACAGTAACAGCAGTTACTGCACAGTCATTTAGTACTTGCTTTAGCAAGTCATTTAGCAAGTACTAAATGACTGCAGAGCAACAACTGCATAGTCGGGCGCACATGTAGACACACCCAGGGTGCGTGATGTATTGGTCTAATGGCCAAACAGCTTTGGGAGCAGGAATCATACCCCAAGGTTCCCCCTCCTTCACGGCAGGGCCTTCCTCCCTGAGCCACAGTGCTAGCTGCCTTCTGACTTTAGATCTTTTTAGCTTGTTTGCTGCCCAGGGGGCCAACACAACTCCAGGGTGATAGAGACACCTACAACCATATCTGCCTGAAAGCTTGGTAATCAGGGTACCCTTCTGAGATATTCAACTCACCTGAAGCTGATCTAGACCTAGAATTCAGGTCTCCCCTGGGGTAAAAAAGGCTATTTATGTTGGAGAAAGAGGGATTATATATGCTGCAGTCCCTGAGGATGTCTAGTTTTTCAGCTCAGGAGTCCTACTAAATAAGTATGCTTTCTGTGGTGAAGGGGAAGTAGGATCTTGAAAGGATAGAAGTATCTAAGCAGAATTTACAATTCCCCATATGAATTAATGGAAGGCCTCATGCTTCCTGCATAAGTAAGGATACATCTTTGGAGGCATCTATGTGTTTCCCATAAATGCATGGAAGAGCTGTGTAGTTTCTTAGCGCAAAGTAGAATTCAACTTCAAGAGGCATACAAGCCATACATTAGCCCTTCATTGGAAAAACTGAAAATCCATTTGGTTTGGTAGTGACTTTTAGTTTTACTTTATGGCTACTCACAGGAGGCACCACAAGAAGGTAGTCACTATTACCCCCAAACTCCTGGAAAATATTGGGGATGCTGAACCAAAACTTTGGGCAACAATGGAATAGGCCAACCACTGGGAAATGTCAGACCTATTCCTACAGCATTTTATACCAACACCAAACAAGTCCCCCATTGATCACAATCTAGGAGTAAAATTAGACTTTAACTTGATCAGAGTAAAAACGCCTCTCCTCTTAAAAAATCTCAATTTGGGGCCTAATTTTTATATGCCTCTTTGTCTCACTGAAACCTCTCCTCAGATTTCTTGTGCAACAGGTTATTAAAATGGCTTGATATCATTTATACCTGTGTAAAAAGGGAGTCAGTGAAGTCAATGGTATTATTCTGGATTTTCACCATTATAAGGGAGATCAGAATCTGGCTCAGACATTGCAACCCAATTGGCTCAGACATTGCAACCTCAACTCAGGACATGCACCCAATTTTTTTTTAACCTTGATTGAAAGAAAAAGAGAAAGAAAGAAAGAGAAGTTAGCACCTACTGAGCCCATAGTTCTTCCGAATCTAAAATCTAATTGTTCCCTTTACTGCAGTTTCAACATACTATTTGGCTAATTTTTTTATTGCTTTTTAATCTTATGAATAAATTTCCATTTTTATAAAGCCTAATAGATGGTTGATCTAATTGGTGCTTATAAATTATATGGTTATATATAACTTGCTTATAGCATATAAGTCTAATAGACCAGTGATCTTTTTAGAGATTAGAAGTGCTGCTCAGTTCAATATTCTATGGATGATTAATTTTCAGTGGTTATCTGCTCTAGAGCTGTGAATTGAGCAATACATATTTGCCTTGTGGATGACCGGTCTTATTAAAGTGGTAGAAGTGATTCAATTAATTATCAATACCTCTTGAAAAAAGCATGGAAATTAAAAGTTTCAAATGAGTCAGGAATCCATTCTCCTGTTTTTTTAAGTAAAGACCAGAGCTACTGTTAAAAAGAAAAAGGATCTTACAAGAAATAATATTCACCATTTGCCAAGTATGCTGAAGCAATTCTATAAAGTTTATTTTGAATCCTCAGCTTTCATGCCATTTAGTATGTGTTTGCACTACTTTCTATACTTACGGTTCATAAATACAGGGAGAACAGAGAGTGAATCCATTTCTTTCTCCAAACCACCTTTCTCTGTTGATTTGCCAATAATCTTCCCCAAAAACAGAAGGATCACCTTTGTGTGTGTGTGCGTGTTTTGAAGTAATTTAGTTTCCTCAGCCTCTCTAAACTAAATCCCGCTTGAAATGATGCAATTAGCTGCATGGCAACGGAAGATGTGTACCTGCCCTTTCACCCATCAACCTGAAATGAGTGGCGTTTCCAGGAATATTGTTTCAGTGCCAGCAAGCCTGCATTTCTAATGCACAAATGTACTTTCCAGAAATCTTTTCCTGTTCAGATGGATGTAGCATGATTGGAAGTGGGCCAAGACAACAAAGTTAACACCCACTCCTCATGAATATTACCATGATGCCTTTGATTTCCAGAAGTATTCACATCAGAGCTTCTGTTTGACATCTCATTCAAAAGATGACACTTCCCTGCTGAATTTTTGTGAACATTTTCACAGAACCCTCAATGTAATTCAAATACACGAGGATTCTGGCAGCAGTTCAATAAATGTATGATTAAACAATCATAAAACCATTGCAATTTTAACACATGCAAACATATTGTGGCTCCCTTTAATGGATAGGTCAGGTATACAGGGGGAGAATGAGATCCATCGCGTTAGCATAGCTGACAACTTCCTCCTGGTGGGGAAAGCTTACAAGGAAGTTTTATCCTCTACTTCAGAGATCCACTGCTATTCTCATCTAGGTATGGACTTCCACATGCAATGACATCCCTGCAGAAGACATCTTTAGGGATTGAGTTTTGGGCCTCTGGATCTAAAAGAATTACCCAGCAGTGCTTGTAGTAAAAATATACCCTCCTTTGCCTCACTTTATCTGTGATTCTGGAGCATCCCGTGGGATAGGAGAACTCTTGGCTGTCCAGGATCTCATTTCTAAACATAGCCTCTTCTTTAGGTCATGGATACCTCCTATTTCTCTCTGACCCTTGCACTCAGGTTCCTCTTGCTCTTTCTACCTGTGTAGTAAGGCAATGACTCCTTCTTTATAATTTTCAGTCCACTTTTAAGGTGATCCGCTTTTTAGGTTGCTCAGTTGATCAAAGCCCTCCACTATGTGATATTTCTTAGTTACCTACAATGTCTGGGCAGAATGGTCCTTTTAAGCAGCAGCCAACTCTTTCTTCATGGATTAAATAAGCAATGAGCAAGGTTAACAACCCTTCATTGGTAGCCCTGTGCACCATCCCTTCAAATTGTGATGGAAATAAAAATACAGCTGAGAAGGTAGATGCATCTTCCAGTCCAAATAGAGTCTGTAGCCTGTGACACAAGTATGGTGTGTAATGGTAGTTAGAGTAATAGAAACTAACTTCTTCTAAAAGAGTTTATAACAAAAATAACATTAAAAAACAAACAAATACTGCAATTTCCAATGTTTTTCATTGGAAATTTCATTGAACCTATGTTGTTGTTGCAAAACATTTTGATTTTAATGAATCTTCAATGTTTATTGTAAAAAAAAGTCTACATTTTTGACCAGCTCTATTAGTTTTATATGAGAAAAATAAGCAAAAGAGTTGTATGCATCTCTTTATCACTTGAAACACTGGCCAGAATTTTCCTTTTGTGTGCACCTAAATGGGAGCTTTCCGGCTGAGAAAGTGGCATTTGGCCATTTATGCAGGGGTAGCAATTCAGCTTCCCTTCCATTATAAACTGAACATGTGGGGTGCGTCTACATGAGACATTTACTGCAAAATATACTAATTAGCTACCCAGTAAATGTTGAGCATCTACATATACACCCCTATTAGGCTGGAGTAAACTAATTAGCTCTGCAGCGAGACAGTACTTGAAAATACAAGTATTATCCTGCTGTGAAGTTTTTTTACTCCTCAGCAACACACATGTAAATACTGCCCAGCTGGCTGAGGCACAAGGGTGTTCCTGCACTGGAGCATGCTCATGCCCCAGCCAGCCCCTCCACAGTGCATTGATCCAGGGCGGAGCAGCCCCAGGCTGGCGGGCTGACCGCCTGGACCCCTGGACCCCCTGCCAGCTGGGGCTGTTCTGACCTGGCTCAATTTACTGCAGTCCCAGGTGTATGTTCAAATGGCACACCCAGGAGCAATAAACTATTGGACAGAAGTGCTGGAGTTTATTGCTTCACATTAATTGCACATGTGATGCACCTGTGGAATAAGTAAATATACTGGCCAGGCAGCTACAAAACAATGTATTAACATTCATTCTGGGTGCATACCTATGTCTAAGGCTTAAAAGAAGAGCTGAAGAAAGCCCATTACTAGTAGCTCTTACATATTGCAATGATCACCATGTTCAATAAACACCGGTATATGTGAATGATTGGAACTAGACAATGAACTTTATTGTGGAGCAGCAGGCAAGCCTCTACAGACCCTCTGTTTCTACCTGGCCTAAGTGAGGAACCAGCTCTCAATGCCTAACCTCTGTAGTTTTCTAAGGGACTGTCTCTAAATTATAACTTGGATCATTACAGATAACAGAGAGAAAAAGCCATCTGACATTTCGTCCCTATACCTGAGTGCTTATGGCACTTGTTGAGGAAGCAGGAGAGCTAATTTCTAAACCCTTTATACCCGGAGGTGACTTGACTGCATCCTGCACAGAACTGCACTGTTCTCCATTTGTTTTATCCAAAAGCTATTAAATGCAAGGTACAGCGCTGCTTCAGAAAGAGCACTGGAGAGGCATCTGGACAATCCTGGACCTGTGGTGCGGTGGTTACAGTACCGCCTTAGGAATCCAGGGAGATATAGGATCAACCCCTCTCTAGGCAAGGGTCTCCAGCTTCCTGGGTATGTGTGCCCATGCTTGCATATCCACACTGCAGGGGGGGGCCTGAATCACTACCCGTGCCACTTATGCAGCCAGAAAACTGCCATTTTTGCTGCATGGTGAAATAGTATTCAGCCCATACTGCCTTGTGCCCTCCATCCACAAAGCTTATAGCTAAGCTGTTCACAATTCAGTTGTTATTACATCAAGAAGTATATCAGCATTAAAGCCTAGATTTCCTGTTGGTACAGTTACTGCTTGTCATTACTGAAGAGCTGAGTAAATATTTCAGATTCCAAACATAGAGTCACATTTGGGCAGGCAGAGCTGCCTCTAACTCTGCCGGAGGACAGTATTTTTAAAATAAACAATACCCTTCTACAAAGAGATTTAGAAATTCACTCCAAAGGCAGCATCTTCATCTCTGCAAACAAAACATTACTGCTATCCATATGCCATCACACCTATAAAGAGCAACTTGGCAAATGAGGTGAAATGACACCGGTTTCTATAGCCAATGGCAGACGTGGATGATGCAGCTGGCATCACATCTGGCTGCCTTTGATTCCTCAGCTTGGCTGACCAGGTAACCTTTATAGCTGGATTGAACAAAGGCATCTTTCCACACCGGTCTGGAGAAAAGCTCATATTCATATCTCTGGAGCCATAAGAAAATGCCATCATCACACTTCTAGCACACCCTGGTGAATAAAGCCTATAACCACTCAGAATTAAAAATGAAATGCTCCTGACTCTCTTGTCTCGCATATGTGCATCTGTTATAGTGTAGTACCTGGTTAGTATTGCCTTGCATCACTTGGCACAGGCATAAATACCTACTCAAGGTGCAGGGCAATGGTGTTTCAACTGCAATAAACTGAAGTAGTCAATACAATCAAAATCCCATGCCTAATCTCCAGTGAATGGTGAATTAAAAAGGGAATAAGGGCCCCCACCCAAAATGAATGGTAAACTACTTCCATCACAAAGAAATGATTACAAGTTAAATCGGGGTTGTACAACTGGAGGCCTGCAGCCACAGAGAGAGAGCCCTCGAGGGGATGATCTGTGGCCCCCAGGCTTCTGGTCCATGTCCTGCTCCCCTGAGTCTTCAGGTTCCCCCTTCCTCTGGCTTTCACTGTTAGCCCGTGCCTTTGGGGTGGGGCAGCACGGTCCACAGGGCTGAGGGAGTCCATAGCTGCCTGGCTCAAGGGGACCTGGGAACCTTGCACAGTTCACCAGCATGGTACAGCAAAGGGAGGGCACGTACGTACTGCACAGTGCATGGGGGAAGAGAGAGCGGGGCACATGGCATCAGCACAGTGCAGCAGCAGGGGAGGATGCACCCTCTGCTCAGCCCACATGGCATGTGGCTCATGGGGCATATGGCCCATGCAGTGTGTGGCTGGGAGGTTGCAGCCCCAGCCACACAGAGAAACTAAACAGCTCAGTTCAATCCATGCATGAAAAGGCAGCAGGTATTCATGAAGGAAGTGGTGACTCACTTGAGAAAAACGCAGTCCAAATGCAGTCGCGGGAATGTGTATAAATCTAGTAGCTCAGTGAAAACATATATTGAGAGCGGCTGGTAATTACTCATTGGTACAAGAGATGCACATAGTCTTTCTGTGTTACAAAATGGAAATATGAAGTTGATTAACTTGATTTGGGAGAGGCCTAGGGTAGGTCAGAGAGCCTTGATAAAAGCAAAGGAACGTCCTGCCAAACACACATGTGCACACCACTCCTCCCAGCAGCAGCATGGTGAAGTGCTGTACCCACAGAGCAAAATATAATGGTGTAATCAGGTGTAGCACAGTCTCTGCCTGATGCTCTAATAGGAGTCCTAAAAAATTGAAGAGTGAGACTCCACAAACAGTACAAGTGGACTCTTAAGTTTAATCAGCTGAAAGCATAGTAGCACCATAAGTCTCTTTGCTCATTCATGCCAGGCAAACATGCATTTAGGAATCATACTGCACCTAGCTAAGAAGCTGTGGTTTTCAATATGTATCCTATTCGGATAACTCTGCTGCCTGGCAATTTTATGAATTAGGTGTGTACTCATCTCAGGTGATTCTCTTGTGCTAAAATATAGTAATGCCATATGCCCCACCTTAACAAATATAGCCAAGGCTGACATTTTATGGGTATTTCTTCTCTTCTTATAACAATTTATCTGTAACGAATTGGTGGGAGGAGGTTTTTTTATGCCCAGCTTTGAATGTGAACTCCTAAGGAGTAAGAGAAACAGTTCTCCTTTTGCCCCAGAAAGCAGGAGAGGTTTAAATTGCAACAAAACAGATGAAGGGCCTTGTCACATGTTCACCTGCAAACCATTAGACTGCAGCGACCTATTAAAGTTAGTACAAGTTAGGAGATAACCCTTGCCTGGAAAGGAACAACTTTGCAATGCCATGAGGCCACTTAACACAGGCGAAACCGCTTAAACATGCATCTGCTCATGTTTTAACTGTATTTAGTAAGTGTTAAGTTGAATGGGTGATACCACTCTAAGGGCCACGCCGCACACTGAATTTTGGATGTGTTAACTGCTCTGCAAATGTGAGAGTCGAAGTGTTCAAGCAGGAAAACACATGCTAAGTGCAATCGTATTGTAGCAAAGTTATGATTTTTCGTGCAAGAAGTATTTCCAGATCGTGTTAAGTAACATGTGTTTAGCTATCATCAGCGTGCTCCATCGAGATAATATGGCCAGTTTGTGTTCAAGGCCCTGATGCCGTGTAGGGGCTGGGACTGACAATCAGCAAATGGTTATGTTATAGATCATAGTAAACATCATGGTGCAACTGCTCAGAACATGTTATAACTTTAGTACCTCTACAATTCAACATGTGCAACAAGGTCCTGATGGCCAGGTACACATATTCATAGGCGATGCGTAGGGGAGGCACGGGGGTGATTGGTGCCCCCCCCAAAATTGGCCCTCGCCGGCCAGGGAGTGGGGAGCATCGGCTGGTGCCCCCCCGAGAAGTAGAGGCGGCACTTCTGGTTTGCCACCAGTACTTCCACCGGTGCAGGCGACTGGCCACTGGGGGACCCTGATCAGTGATCAGCTGGTGGGGGACTGCCCCCCCCAGGCAGCGCTTGGCTGCAAGTGCCAGCAGCACTTCCAGTTTGCTGCTGGCACTTCTGCTGTTGGCAGCAATCAGCCACTGGGGCACCCCCACACGCCCATCAGCGATTGACAGCTGGTGCCGCCCCAGAGCCAGAAGGCACCAGTCACCCATGCAAATATTACACTTTTGCCAGTATAAGTAATTGGAAACCAGTCTATATCCATAACAGAACAGAAGTTCAGCACACAGATTGATTTAAAATGATGTAACCCAGTGTAATATCTGTGTGTCACCCCCCCCCAACTCAAAGGGGAATGTTTGTTCTGTTCACTACTGATCTAAAGTATGCCACTTACTTAGAAAAGTGTGAAAATTTGATCAATTCTGCCTCAGGCTTTCTGAATGTCTGTACCTAGCCTATAAGTTTAAACCTTAGGAGAAATGTCTTAACTGTAAGACCAGGAGGACGATGGAACAAGCTGCCAGGGGAAGTTGTGACATTTTCTTCATTGGAGGCTTTCAAGAAGTGGCTGGATTAACATCTGCCTTAGGAGATTTAGGAACAGCACACGCTGCATCTTATACCATGATGTTGACCCTTGAGATCCTTTCCAACCCTTTAATTTCATAGATTTCATAGACATTAGGGGTGGAAGGGACCTTGAAGATCATCAAGTCTAGCCCCCTGCCAGTCCAGCCCCCTGATGGAGGCAAGTAATTTACAGCCTAATTCTAGGAGGAAACAGCACTTCATTGAGTATATCTACCCAGTAGTGTAAGACAGATTCCAAACCTTGTTTTAAATGAGCTTGCTCATATACCATGAGCAGTCAAGCCGTGGCAGCACACAGCTTCATGTACTGAGAAGCAGTGTAAATTAGCTCACTTGTAGTTCCACGCTGCTGCAGATTGAATACTCACTGTTTATTCATTTCACATTAAGAAGTCATTAAGTAAACTGTGAACAACTTTGGAAAGAGGGGCCAGAACCCAGAGCTTCCTCCCTCCTAGGCTAGTGCCAGTGTCACTGAGCTAGGAAGCTAGTCTCTATACCATACGCCCTCCTGACCCCATGGCTTTCATTTCTTTCCATGCAGTGCTTCTCCCAGTATCATAACAAAGGTAGGAGCTGACCAGGGCACCAGTTTTAGGCACCAACCCTGGTGGGGCACAAAAATAACAGCATCTGGACTGCCAGCCTAGCCACTGGTACACTGTCGGCACTGTTGCTACTGACATTACCCATGTATCGCTGCCACCCAGAGTGCTCAGATGCCCAGTTACACCTGTCATTTCAACATCAATAGGAGGGATGTAGGGTACCTGTAGCCCTACCTAGCCCAAACATGGGGGGCTGGGGGGTTTTCTTGGCTTGAATAGGAATGAATTATCTCTCCTCAGGCTGAGAATGCAGAATTTTTACTTTATGGGTAAGTTCCTTACCCACTTGACTATTGCACAAGCGGTGGGCATGTCCTTGGAAGATTAGGATTCTGAGATGATGGAGCAAGTAATATACAGCCTTGAAACAGACACCAGGGAGATGGCAGGGCAAGTTCACACATAACTAGCACAAGCTGCCTGAAGGCAACTCTATGCTTATTGTGTTTACGTGCTTCAGAGCTATAAAAGGCTGTCCACTGATGGAATAGGAGAGCTAAGTGCCTCCTCAAAAGGAACAGAATTGACTTCCAGAGGAGAGAAGTACAGCTTTTTGGTCAAGCAGTCAAATGTAAATAGGTGTCTGGTAGACAGAATAGGAATTGGACCTGAGTGTGTTAGCTACATAAACTCAGCAAAACTAGGAGAGATCCTATAATGAAACTTTAGCCCCATTTTTCCCCACAGTGCGTGGGGGTTTTCATCTATCTGGAACATAATTCAGCCTGATCACGGTGGGTGGGGGATGTAAATATCAGTGTTAGATGTAATGCCATCTTTTGATTGGATAAAAATAGGCTTTAACAAGTGAGAATTTTTCAGTTGTCTGCCTCCACGATACTGAGATCTGACATAAAGTGCACTGTTGAAATCATACGCGAACTGAATGCATTGTGAATGCTTGCAGCTGAGTTGAAGGAAAAATTATTATTCACCTGTGATTATACAATCTGATAATTTATGAAGCTCTCTTCCTCGCAGCTAGCTCATCAAAAGTGGATAAGATGTTAGGGGTTTTGGGGTTTTTTTTTTCCCCAACCACTTACTTCTCTCATTTAGAACATTAGCTCAAAAGGAAAAGGGCCATGCTTTGGAAAGTCATGGGCATAACACAAAATTGCCAGGTGTTTGTGATTAAAACATTCAGAATATATGTAAGGGTTGTTATAAAGGGATTGGTGATAGATTAGCACAGAAGACAAAATCCTGGCCTGTGTTGGCAATACCCTGATACAGGCCTGGTGAAAACGGGGATCCAATGAATGAGCAATGTGGGAGAAGTCCAGCTTGTGTGAAGTTGTGTGGTTAACTCCGTGCCTACCTTTCCCAACCTACTCATCTAGGGCAAATGTCAGACACAGTGCAACCCAACAGTCCTCTAATAAACCAGTAAAAAGTGAAAAAAAAAAAACACAACAGCCTTTGGGCTGCTTTGACTTGCGTAGAGCCCATTTCCAGTCAGTTTCAGAAGCCAAGAATGGGACAGACAGTTGTCTTGGCATGGTCACTTTTGTCTTCCTGCCTCGTCTGCACTGAGCTCCACCATGATCTAGCAAACAATTTAGCTCATCGTTCAAGGGACTTGATCAAGGTCATAAAGTGACCTCTGTTAGATGTCTAGGTGTGGATGAAGCTCAAAGGCTGCAATTCTTGTGTAATTTGCTTCATTTAGCATACTATATAAGGATATGCACATTTTCTTTGATTTACAGGCTTCATTAAAAGGAGAACTGGGGAAATAATAATAATTCTTGGTATTTTCATTGATTTTTACTCAGTAATCCACAGAGGCTTTGTTGCGGACAGCCTGATGTAGCATCCCAATTTTCATTTATAAACTTGATTCGTCCCCCCAACTGAGTAAAGGCTCCTTCACTGCCAGTAATGTCTATCATGTAAATCATGTTTAGAGCCTTTTCAAAGTGCATTTTATTTACTCCATAGACCATAATGACTTGTTTGTAAATTCACTGTCTAGTCTGCACTCTCAGATTTTGGCATTTTCTGAAATGCTGATTGTTGACCCAACCAAATGTTGCAACGGTTCCTGCGGAGCTGTTTCAGACTGCTGCACCAGGAGTGCATAAGGTCTATGGAAAAGACTGATTCATTGACTGTCACGCACTCTCAGGAAATTAATTGTTCCTGGTAAATATTCATAGGAGATCTTTTGTTAATATACTGTACTTTTCAGTAAATCGTGCTCAAACAAAAATAAGGCAATTGCTTTCAATTTTCTTTTCCCACTGGCTAATTGCCCCAAAACAGACCATTTGCAGAAAGTAAATAAATAAATAAATAAAGCTGCATTTCCAATGCATGAAACCACTTCCTAAAATGTTTCTGTTCATAGTTAAAAAAAAACAAACATCCTTCTTTTACTTTTATTTTTTAATCAGCTGGATTATGCCTTTTTGCACAGTTCCAAGCGAGGGGTAGCAAGATACACACTCTCTCAAAAGTAGCCCCTAGAAGCCAGGTCCTATTTCACCTTTATCAGTGAAAATATTACTTGTATCACCACATAATTGCAATTTGAGGCACTTAAACTTGTTTGTGATTCAGCATAGCCATACCTGTGCTTCCCTATTTTGCATGCTCAGCTGGCTATACTCTGGCTGCTCAAGAGAAATAAAAATCTTCTAGACATGCACCTAAATCCAGGTAAGTCTTGAAACTAGTTAGCATCAGATTCTGAGCTAGGGTGGTCTTTTGCCTTTTGGCCCAATGACTTGGTTCTTCAGAAATTTGCTTACATCCAATCCCCTCCCCCCAAGGGGGTCTGACCCTTCATTGAACCCCCATAGGTTAGCCATTGCCTAGATTACTGAAGCTAGTTGCCTAGGCAGCCAGGAGAAGAAGCAGCTACATGGGGCTAAGACAAGAGAAGCAAACCAGAGAAAGGGTGGCATGGTGAGATGGCACAATGCCCCCAGAAGGGAAGGCCTCTTAGTTTTAGTTCATGTGGCTAAAACTGTAACAATAGATGTTATCCAGTGCATATTAAATGCAATGTGCCATCAGCCAGCATTAAGACCACTTACAGATAATGTTATGAACTAGTGGTTAGGGCACATTGTGTAGACGCAGGAAATGCTGTCTTAAACCCCTCCTGGGTGAGGGGGGAGACCTAGAACCTGGGTCTTCTGCACCCTAGGTAAGTACCTGAACCACTGAACTACTGGCCTAAAAGATGAGAAGTACCACTTCTTCCATTTTCCTCCATGTAGCTATGTGTGCAGGCAAATCCTATGAAGCCATGGGGGCAAATAGAATACAAACTATGCTTATGTGCCAAAAAATCATAATACCTGGCTATGCAAGTACAGTTTTGGTGCATGAAAGTGAAATAAGATTGAACCCCAGGATATTTCATGACTCAGGGCCTCTGTACACATGCAGGTAAATGTGGAATGGGATCTAAGGGCATGTGTAGAGGAAACAGGGCCTCTAAATTGAAGTGATGGGTTTAAAAAAACCCACCGCTTCAATTTAGGGCTGATTAAACCTCCGTGTTGTGCACACACTCCACTGACTTACCTGCCTCTTTGGCAGGGAGAGGACAATGAGCTGTCGGTGGGCAGAGCAGTCCCTGGGATGCAGGGGGGGGCTGGTGCTTCCTTCTGCAGCAGCAGTGGCCCCCACCTCCAGGTGGCACCCACCCACAGGCACCTGGCTTGGGTGATCCCAGGGGCCACCACAGCCACGGAGGGAAGCACTGGGCCCTGTGCAGCTCAGGAAGGCAGACAGGCTCCAGGGAGGGGGGAAAAAAAGACCAGACTCACCTCTTTTCTTGAGCGGAGCGTGCTTTTCCAGCCTGCTGCCAGGCTGCCTGCAGGGCTTCCTGTGGAGGCCCCCGAGCTCCACAGAGCCTGGTGCTTCTCACGGCTGTAGGGGCAGCAAACTAAACTCCTCAAAGGAGTTGCTGCACCCCAAGTTATTTAAGGCTCATTATGCCGCTGAATTTCCTACAGCGGCTGGAATTAATGTGCAATATGTCGCCGATGCATGCAAACACCGACACCATTAAAGCGGTGCAAAAGCATTTAGCCCGCTTTAAAGTGTTATGCACACATGCCTCTCATTTCATTTACACACAGCCTAAGGCACAGTTCACACAACTGTACTGCCTGCCATGCCACATGTTGGTGGCTTGGAGCCAGCATCAGCTGGAAGCTCCCAAGCTTGGGGGTGCACATGGGAGCTCTGATGAATTGCCGTTGGGGCACAGGCTGCACGTGTACATTAAAGGTGAATAGAAACCAACTATAACATTCTTATACATTTTACACCAATAACGCTATAACTGGTTGGACTTTTTTAAGGTACCATAGTTAATTTGCATGTGTAGCCAGTCTAAATTATACAATTAACCAGGTAATTGTATAATACACCTAACATGTAGAGAAGGCCTCACAGATAGCCCCATGAGTCAGAATTCTTCTTTACTTCTTCCTTGCTCTTATAGAGGGTAGATATTTGCTGTAGGCCTATATCATCAGCAAATTATTGTATAATCTGGTGCCAGCTTGGCCGCACTGGCCAGTACATTGAAAGAACAGTTCAGCAACACTCCTGCCAGGCATTGCAGGTAAGTCTTACACTGCCTACATTGCAGGCAGAGATTAAACAGACTTAACAGTACCCAAAGACTATGCAGTCAATACTGGGAGAAAGGGATGTGCTGCGTGGGACGGGGACTGGAAAGATGCATTTTAAAGGTCTTACCAGAGAACCATAGATCAGGAAGTACCAGCGCCACCATTAATTTCCAGTATGGCACGGACATGTAAATCTTTCAGCTTCTTTTGTCATCTTTGAAATGCAAATATGGGCACTTCATTTGCTGTTATACATGGGTGTGGTGATTAATCAGTTAATATTTGTACGGTGATTTGAAAATGAAAAATTACATACAAGTGCAATGTATTGTTTTAGGAAAGCTTTTAGTGCACAGAGGACAAAACTATCTAGTCAGTAAATATAACAAAGCAGTAGACTATAAATGAATGGGCTTGGACAGTGAGGAGTGTGAGGTCACTGGTGGCTGTAAAGGAACTGGAGTATGCAGGGAATTAACAAGTGGAGCATCACAATAAAAATATAGGGTCCATTTATTTTCTTTCTATACTGTACGCATTGTAGGTTTCAGCATCTACGGAAAATGATGTGGCAGTAATATGCTGAAGTGTGATTGCACTAAATTATGAATCACGGCACTAAACAATGGGAAGGAAAATAACATCTGGAAGTTTATTTTGTATAAATTCTGAACACATACAGGTACAGTACTGGCACAATAGAAAACCATTTCACTATATAGAAAACACAGTGAGACAAAGGATAAAGAATATGTAAACCTTCTGACCTTAATGGCCATTGAACAGAAGTAATATCAGGAATCTGGGTTTTCCATTTCCCATGAAAAAAAACAGAAAACCATGGATTTTCCCCTTTGCCAGAGGAAAATGCAGATTTCTCATGTTACCAGAGAAAGCCATGGATTTTGCAATTTTGCAAAGAGCTCTCTGCAGGCTGGCAGAGTTGCAGCCTGCAAGGGGCTGGCAGGGAGTGGGAGGAAGGCAGTCAGGGAGGGGGCACCACGTGCTTGTATATGCACATGGCCACCAGCCAGCCTAGAGAGCAGCTCCCACAGTAAGTGGAGTGGGGGGAGAGAGAATGAGACCCCCATAGGGAGGGAGGGAGTTGGGCAGGGCTGGGACTGCTACCCAGGCAGGGGGTGCATGGGGTTTGAAGCCCAAGCCACAATGAGTGGCTGCAAGGCCCTGGCGGGAAGTGGGATGGGGCAATAGGCGGCTCCTCCAGGGCGGGGGGCAGTGCTGGCTCCCCGCTATTCTGCACACTCCCAGGAAGGAGGGGGGACCTGTGTCCCCCAGACCAGTGTGCGGG
>NW_005842144.1:735038-746034 GCF_000455745.1 Alligator sinensis
GGGGGGCGGGCTGCCCACTGAGGGCTCCCCACCCCGCTGCCCTCCTCTGGGGCCTCCACAGCCTGGCAGTTACGACCCAGCACTGCAGGGCAGAGCGGGGCTGCGCAGGAATCTCCTTGCTGCTGCAAGCTCCATGCTATCCTGGCGAGGCATCCCTTATGCATGAGGCAGCAGCAGGGGTGGCAGCGTGGGGTTGTGCCTCTCACTGCTGCCGGGCGCACAGGGGATGTGTTGCCAGGGCAGCGTGGAGCTTGCAGTGGCAAGGAGATCCTTGCATGGCCCTGCTGTTCCCTGCAACACGGGGTCTCACCCGCTCGGCTGTGGAGGCCCCGGGAGAGGGCAGCAGGGTGGGAGACTTCTGTGGGTAGCCCACCCTGCACACTGTTCTGGGGGGTGTGGGTCCCCCATGTGCCCTGGGAGTGCGCACAGAGCCAGGGAGCCAGCCCTACCCCCTGCCCAAGCCTGCAGCAGGCAGCAGGATAGGGAGATGGGCTCTACTCCGCTGCAGCAGCTGCCACCTCCTGCCAGGGGTAGGGCACTGCGGACCTGGGTCCCTGGCCCTGTAGCCCTGGCAGGTGGGGACCCCCTCCAGCAGGGTTGGTGGGGCAGGGGTTGGGAGAGGGGAATAAGGGGCACCAACAGGTCTGGGGTGAGAGGGAGTGAGGGGCCTTTCATTTTAATGACAGATTTGGGGGGGTTATCAGAGAATTTGCAATTTTTTATCAGGAAAAACCAGGATCCCTGTATATCACTGAAAACTGAGACCCAAATGATAAAATCTACTCACAAAACATATAAACAGAAACAATCAAGTAAAGAAATGTCAGGTTTTTAGACACAGAAATACTTTGTGAGGGGAAACTGCTTTATCTTTGTAGTAGCTCAAAAAGGATATTCAGTAGCACATTAGAGGAGACATGATCAAAATGACCAAGGACATCATCATCACCATCAGCAGCAGTAGCATAAATGCTGGAGGCTAGAGTTGGTCATGAATTTTCTAGGATTTTTTTTCCAACATTGCTTAGAATTGAAACTGTTGGTGAGGGAAGGCTGTTTTTAATAAATCTCCCAGCTCCCTTAAAAAAAAAAAGCGCTTCACAATTGTCAGATGTCTTATTTGGAACATTTAGAAACAATGTGTGCTGTTTTTCAATATAAAATTACTTTATGTACAAAATTTGGTTAGTTTAAAGTAATAAACATATCCAGGGTGGGAAAAAATATTTCCTGCCTAGCTTTGTCAAAGACTTTCACTGTTTTAAAATCTTCCTGTGATTTTAGAGACATCTTTTATTATTCTCCATCTACAGCAGTGAGGTCCATTGGTATATCCCAGGTGACAATACAAGGATTTTGCCTTTCCAGGTTATAATCTGCCGAGGCATGCTCATTTTAGAGCTTCCATCGTTGGAACTCACTCATCTCAATTAATTTTTCAAGAGCCCAATATAGGGAAGAGAGGGGCTTGGATGTTTGCAGAACATGCTGTTGTCAAATATTTAAATGAAAATTATTTTATAGTATTGATGCAGCCCTTTATAATATAGTGTTTTTTCTTGGACTTTCCAAGCTAGTGGAGCTTTGTGCAAGGTAGGACCCTTTTAAAACAATTTTGATATTTGCATAGTATATTTATAGGTAGAGGACTAACAACAGGTGCTTAATAGAGGCATCGTATAAGTCCAGGAATATTTAAATCATCGAGGAAGCAAACACATGCTAGTGATATCCCCTTTTTCTAGCTCTCTCCATGTCAAGGTTGGGTGTGTGCCTAGAATACACCATTCAGGATCTCTCGATATTAGAAAAAAATGTTGACATATTCGAGGAAATTCAAGGAAAAGCAACATAAATTATTAAGAGACTGAAGGGATTGACTTATGGTGAAAGATTAAAAGAAATAAATATGTATAACTTGCTTAGCAATGACTGGGGATGGGGCGGACATGATAGCTGTCTACAAATATTTGAAGCCAGTAAACATCAAGGATGGAGAGGAATTACTTAAGGTGGTCTGAGGGAATATAACTAAGGGCCCCTCTAAGCATGCAGATTAAGGTGCAATAGGATCTAATGCACGATTCACACAATCACCCCCTGCCATGTGCCACATGCCATATTGCTGGTGCAGGGGGAGCCCAGGATCACGATGCCAGGCTCCCCTTCACTGGCTCCCACAGCTGCCAGGGCTCGCAGCGAGGGCAGCGTTCCTGGTACTGCTCCTGCTGCAAGTCTCGTCAGCAGTTTATTGCTTGTTTTATTGCGCCATTAATTGGTTGGACACGTAGCTGGGTCACAACTTAAGGCATGATTAACCAGTTAATCATGCCTTAAGGGTAACATGTAGAGGGCTTCTGAGAGTATTCAAATGCACCACAAATAAATATTGAAATATTGTAATTGGATAGCAGATAAACAACCTGGACGGTGAGTTCTTTTTGACTCTGGAATTGGCCCCCAGGGATGTGACAAAGGCCCCATTGACAGAGCTATGTAAACCCAGTTTGGACTAAATATCAGATTGGTACACATCTAAAAAAAAAAAAAATTCAGATGAAGTTGCTTTCAGTCAAAAAATGCTGCTTTGTTGAGACAAAGGTGCAAGCACCGGTTCCAAAGCAAGCAGAAAAAGGGACCTGAATTTGGATATGCTCAAATCTCAGCTGACTGCCATATGCACTGAGCTATTAATGACTCCAGGCTGGGTCTGTATCTGACTCTTCTGTTCATTAAAAACAAAAAAAAAACATTTTGAAAGATCTTGGTTGTTTTCCAATGCAGAAGGAAACAAATGTCAAACCTCCATCTTTTTTGCAAAATGCAATTGTTGCTTTCTGCCTAGCCTACACTAGATAATTTACCAGAAGAAATAATCTTGCATTGACACAAAAAGTAGCAAAATAACCTAATTAACTTATTTCTTCAGTAATACCAATACATATGTGATATTTTTTCAAAGGAAATATGGACTCACACATAAAAAGTGAGCACCACAGCTCCAAAATTACCAAAACCCCAAACCATAGAAGTAGAACCCCAAAACCCCAAACCACAGAAACCATAGAAGTAGAATACCAAAACAGCTTTACAAAACCACATTGACAAACAGGTAGCCCTCCTATTTCCTCCCTGGGAAAAAAAAAAAGCTCCAATTCCCTGAAAATGCCAGTATATGACAGCTTGTAAGTCAAAAGATCTTATGGGATTCATTTTTTTAGCTAGGAAAATGAGCCCCAAGTGGTTTCAAATTCTAAATATAGTGCCCCATTAATGTAATTTTGTATTTTCATTTGTCAATGAGGAATAGAGAAAACCATACAGGTAGCAGGAGACTAGCACCAGAGTAACTTATTAGGTGACAGAAAAAAGCTCAGGAGGAGAATGAATTGGAAGTCGGCTTCTTTATTATATAAAGGTATGTTGCCTGCTAACTTGGGAAACCTGAAAGAGCAATTTGAAGTAATAGTACATCATTCATCTTATAAATATAATTTCTTTAGAGCAGGGTTTTTAGGAATTGCTGATGGAGGGTTTGCTTTCAAGCAGTATTAATGGCTCCTATTATTTTTGCTTACTAAAGTGGATTACTGGAAAATAATAGGTGTAACTTGTCTAGGACTAAAATGGCAAACATTTAACAAAGAGCAGTCTTTCTCCTGTTCTTTTCCAATACTAACTAAACAAAAGTGTATGGCTATTCAGATCATGATGTGCAATGCTTTTTTTTCCAACCTCTTCCCGTGCTGCACCCAAAAACCCTCCCAGACAAAAGGAAGAACCTTCTGCTGAACATAGAGGGGGTCAGCATGTGAATTGTGACTTGAAAAAATATTTTTATCCCGTTTTATTTTCACCCTTAAAATAATCTCAGCCATCAGGAAACTGGGAAAGGTGAATCATACTATGGCTGTAGGGTTTGTTTGTATGCCTAATAAATGATCCCTTTTCTTATTGCCCGAACCTGTTTGTAATTGAACTTCTCTTTCCCTTTTTTCACTTTCCAGCATAAAATGCCTCTGGTAGGCAGCTAAATTACTCTGTAGTCTTTTCTTCATGAGTAATATCTCTGATGTTTTCTATTTAATTTTCAAAGCAGATTTGGATCTATTCCAGACAGTTACTGAACACAGATATCCAATTCCTGGAGGTATTTTCCTTTAAGCTGTTTCATGAATGCATTTTACACGATTGCTTTAGTTTTAAAAGGGCTTGTCAAATGAGAGAGTAGGTTCCATGTTCCTGTAAATATAAATCAGTGTTGCCAACTATTGCAATTTGATCGCAAGTCTCATGATGGTTGATGATTTACTTAAAGACCCAGTTCTTGGAGATAAGTGATTACATGAGAAACCCAGCTTTTGGTTTTTTAATGATGTTTGCAGCCTTCATGGCTGTGGAGAACAGTTTGAAAATGTTACCTGAGTGCAACCTACAGACTGAAGAACTAGAAGGCAGGTGGGGAAAAAAAGTGTATCCTTCTTTCCTCCAAAAAAATCTTACGATTTTTAAACATAATATTTTCAGGCCCAAAGTCATGATCCTGCTGCTGTAAAACATGCCTTGCCTTTAATAATATTGAGTTATTTAAAATGTATTCTTTGTCTTTAATCTTAAAAGGCCATCGAGGTTCAGATTCTCAGTTACACCCAAGTTATTTCATACTTCTCTGGCAGTGTAAAAGGACAACACAGAGGCAAACTTTACCTTCACTCCGAGGCCCCTTTGCACTGCCAGAGCTGTGTGAAGTGACCTTAGCATAAATGTGAATCAAAAAGCCACATCCTGAGAATACAGATCACTTTTCTTATCACTGAAATGCATCAGTCCCTGGGGTAGAGCACAGCAGTGTTAAACAATGCACAACAGGGCTACACAGCTATTCGAATAAGAAGGGATGAGATATAGGATATCCATTTGGGAGAGACAAGGGAGCTAGCTACTAGAGTGTCATTTAAGTTTTTAGGACTGGCTGGCAGTAGCTGTAGGCATACATTCCTTCCAGAAGTACCATTTTTATCCTTACTATTATTTCACCCTTATTTAGCAGTAACCCCCAAAGGCCCCAGTTACTCTAAGCACAGCTGTGGTAGGTTTTGTAAAACCATGTAAAACAGTAAAGCTGTTCTGAATAGTTTAGGATTTAAAAACACAGAAATCATAGAAAATTAGAGTGGAAAGGGACCTCAAAAGGTCATCTCCAACCCCCTGCTCAAAGCTGGACTATCCCCAACTAAGGATCATCCCAGCCAAAGCTTTATCTAGCTGGGCTTTGAACACTTCCAAGGATGGAGCTTCCACCACCTCTCTGAGTAACCTGTCCTAATGCTTTAGTACCCTCCTAGTAAGAACGTTTTTCCTCACATCTAACCTAAACTTCCCTTGCTGCAGCTTGAGACCATTGCTCCTTGTTCTGTCATCTGTCAACACTGAGAACAGTCCAGCTCCATCCCCTTTTCAACCCCTCTTCAAGTAGTTGAAAGTGGCTATTAAATCCCCCCTTGGTCATCTCTTCTCTAGACTAAATAAGCCCAGTTCCCTCAAGCTATAACAAAAGATAGGCAAAAAATGAAGGAAAAGAATACAGCAGGCCACAGAGTAATCAGGATTTTGTGATTTACATGTGTCCTGACCCCTTATTCTCCTTCCACCATCCCTGCTCCCTCTTATGGAGATAAGGTCCCTATTCTTAAAACCATAAGTAAAGTTCTCTCTCTTCCCTTTTGGCCAATACCTGCTGGCAAATAACTGAATGCAGTTAACAGAGAAAGATTCAACTGGTCACAGCTCAGCAGGAGTGATCACACAGTTTAAAATTTCTAAGGGATTTAAAATAAGCACTGCCGCCAAAGGAACTGCTCCAGATTCACACCGGTGAATGTGAAGGCACAAGATGGTTCCCAGAATATGAAGGGACTTGATTTTTCATCTCAACAGAAAATCAGCTCAGCCTTGCAAATGCCCCATAAGACTTCATCCAGGTGTTGGCAGGGAATCATCACCAAGGTAAAATGCCATCTTATTAAATCATCAACATAGCTTCCTGTTGCATTTAATATTTCCCTTACGAGTCTGCTATTCAAGTATTAATGCAATCACAGGCCAATTTGGCATGGCTGGGATGCTTTCTTGTGTCTGTGAATCACTCAAGTCTTTTTGTAATTCCAAAGGTCTCAAATATGTAATTAAAGTTCCACTGTGTTAGAAAATGCCTCTAGCAAAAGTTTGTCATCTGACTATTGGGTTTTTTTTGGTTTCGGTTTTAGGGTGGCATTGCAGGAAAGTTTTCTGATTATAGTATGATAAATTCTCCAGACTCTTTATGTTAATTTTTTAATAGAAGGGAAATTTGGGACATGCTGAGTATTGAAACAGGGAAACTCATCCAACCTCTTATTAGATTAGATAAGGAAGTCATTCTGCTTAGAGCAACAAATTTGAAATCTCTTAATTTTCTTTCCCACTCATGTGACTCTTTAGCAGTTTAGATAAAACAAGCAGTTAAAACAGATAATGAGGAGCAGATCTCAAGTTAATGCAGAGTAAATTGAATTCTGAAGTATCTCTTCTCTTTCTAACTTTGCTGCGGGTGCCAAGGTTCACTCTCTAAATCATTTCATGTATTTAGCAACATCACAAAGGTCTCCAAGTCAGTTAGAGAGGGTTGAACCTAAGTAAACTGCTTCCAGCTCACCAGATTTTCAGTCCCAAACAAGCTTGGAGTACACTTCAGATGCACTCACAAGGATGCTGCTTTATTGCTCTTAGTTGTATAATTCACATCATCTATCACCGTCACCTGCTTCCCTTCCCAGCAGCTATTCACCATTATCACCTGTCTGGTTAATGGCTGCACATATCCTAGGAAGCCAAGTTTATATTATCTGGTCTCAGTAAAGGCCTGAATAAAATACCATTAAAATTAATTAAAGTCTTTCCTTTGATTTCCATTGGATCAGGCCATTGAACCTTTCAAAAGTCAAACTATGCTCTGCATAGCTATATGCAAATTCTCCCAGATTGTATGTAAACATGGGGTAAAAAGTGATTACAAGGTAATGTTAGAATCAGGGCCCTGTACACAATATACTTTCCTTAGGAGCATTGTGAATCCCTATCCTACTGGTGAATTAAACCTAGTATTTACCACTAGCGTCTCTGCTCATTTGCTTCTGTTTTCTACAGATCCCTTTAACTGGGAAACTGTCACTGAAATGATTTTTCTCTTCTTCCAACTTAACAAGTGTTAATCAACAGATTTATATCAGCCTCTAAAACTAAAATGTAGGTTAATTCATCATAACTGTGTGCTCTGATACAAGATATTTTTATCACCAATAATCCGTTCAAAGGAGGGGAAGGAGAGAACTTTGCTGGAAACAACCGTTCCTGAAGATGAGACTTTGGGAACAGATATTGTTGGAGGCAGACTCTTTAATTTTCAAAATGCATCATTATGAGTGCTACATTTTAAAACTTCTCCTTTATACAAAAGATAAAATCACACATATTAAAATGTTTTTAAAACAATATTATCTAAAACACACATATAAACTAGATATACATAAACACCTATGAAAAGGCATCTTAGGTGCTGAAACATCAGAAATGGCTGTGTTTGTCATCAATGATGATGGGTTTGGGTTTGGCAACTTACAATCTTATTGCAACTGTCCCAATAGTTGGTGATTTTTTTTCTTAAAGTTTGAGCTCTTGGACTCATGTAACTAAGGCCTCAGGTTTTATTCGTACAAAAATTGTAATTGTCTATCAGGATGGTTGCAAAGCAATGCATGACCTCTTAAAACGGAAGCATCAGAAAAAAAAACCCAAAAAGAGTAAAAAATATTATTTGTTTCATTATTTAATCTTGCTGTTTCTTGGGAGTTATATCTAAAAGCCTTGCATACTTTAGAGGAAAGTGTTTGAAGCCCACCATAGGTAGGTGTGGGGTAACCTTCCCTCTAACCTCCTAATGTCAAATCCTGGTCTCTTAAAGCCCCAGACCACAAGGCTTTGTGGTTTTTCACAGGGTACAGCAATAAGAAAACAATTAAGACCCAACTTCCTAACACTGCAGGGGGCTTATTTCCAAGACATAAGAGTCAAAGGTAGGAAGCCCAGGGCAAGGACCAGCAGTGCAGTTCCTTCCGTATTCAAGCTGTATGATTGGGCACCTAAGTTGCATGCTAGTGTGTGTGTGTGCACGTGCATGCGTGTGTGTGTGTGCATGCAGGGTCCTATTTTTTTTTTCCCGCCCCCTGGTTAAAATGATTATAAGTGTGGTACACAAGAGAAGGACCTGGGGATTTGGCTTTCTTTAGAAGAAGGTGAGTGCACTTTAGTGAGTGACAGCTGGAAAGGAACAACTGTTGAGAATGAATCCTGTTAAAGCTATCTGGACTCCATAGTTGCCAGACAGAGAGAACAATATGCAAAGCACTGTGAGTACCATTTTAAAAGTCTACCCTTCATTTTTCTCTTTTCACAGCCATACAATGTAATTGCATTTGCATGCACAGTCCTGCTTGAGAAGGGCCTTGTCACATATCCTTGTGCATCTGGTTTGATTAATTGCTTCACAGCCTGGGGGGTTACCCAAGGTTTTCCATATATTGTTGCACTGTTACTGTGTTAATAAGCACAGTATCCTCTGTGCTTAGTATCTAGCTACCCATTCATATCTTTTGCATGTATTATTTGGTTCGTTTATTGAATTTACCATGCTCCAATGTTTTTTATGACCTGGAGTACCACTCCTAAAAACCTGCTTACTCATGTTCAGGTGACTTTATTTCAGTTATCATTTGCTTTTCTCGTGCTACTCCTCTCTGTATTCAAGAATAGAAATTATACCAAGATGACTAATTCAGGTCATTTGATTTGAGCACTCAAATCAAATTTCATTTAGAGTTTGATGGAATGATTGTGCATTTTTTTATTCCACGGTTTCTCCAGCTGTCTCTACCGTAAATGACTCCCTTTCAGTTCCCATTCAAGTTCATTATAGTCTTTTTACTCTCTCTTGATCACATTATTTGTACTGCAGTAGCACCTAAGAGCCCCAGCCATAGATTCATCATCACTGCATTGTCCTTAGCAATGTAAACACACAGAGTCAAAAGACATGACCACCCCAAAACTCTGCAAATCTAAAAGTACACACTAACACCGAAATCCAACCTCTCCTTTAAAAAAATATTCGCAAAAACCCCATTGGGAGGTTCTCTCCCTTCCTGGGAAATTCCCACCTTACTGATATACATTCCCTCAGGCTTGTTCTCTTCCTGGCCCCAGATATATACTTTAGCCACCCAACTCCCGCCTGTTGAAGCTGGCCAGAATAGTGATCTTAGCCCCCTCTCGTCCCTGCCCTGGTAGTTGGGGCCTTTTGATGGGAAGTGGGAGATATAGACACAAAACCTCTCTGGATGAAATATGCCTAAAACTTAGGTTTCCCACCTCCCAAGGCAAGAATCCTAACCACTAGGCTATTGGTCTAAAACCTGGGTGGATCCTCCTCCTTTGTAAAATAGTTACACATTGTGTCTTTTTTGTAACCAACAGTTTGGAGATGCAGAGTACATGCCTACCCAAGTGGAGTAGGACACAGTGGGTATGTCTACACATGGTCATTTAATGCAGATTAGCCCAATTTAAGCCACATTAGGGGTGTGTGTCTACACATATGCGCCCTTAATGCAGCTTAAATATGGTGATTTTAGGCTATGTGAGCTTAAATTTGATACCTGCCCAAACCAAGTATCAAGTTTTAAGCGGGATTAGTTAATGCAGATTAATGCATGTGTAGACATGTGTAGGTGGTTTAAAAGGGCCCGCCAACTGAAAAAAACCCTGCTGTGGGGAGGCAGCTGAGCCGGAGCCGAGGAGGGTCTCGCCCCGCCCCGGTCCCTACTTCACCCAGCCCCCCAGGGATCCATGCAAACAGACTGCGCAAACAGGCACGCTTGTCTGCCCGGTGTGCTAGTTAGCATGGGAGTTCGCACAGAAGGGCAAGCGGGAGGACCCGAGTCCCTGCTAGTGCACCCCATTAGGGAAGCCAGTCCCAGCACTAGCCGGCCCACCAGCGGCATGACACGAATGGGCACATGCCACCCTGAGGGCCCTGTCAGGGCCTGCGGCCTCCCCCTCTGGCTCCTCAGAGGCCTCCACCCAGATGGAACCCCTGGTTCCAGGCTCCATGCAGACAGAGCCTCTGGCTCTCAGGTGCGGGGGCTGCCTGTCACTTTTTCAGGCTCTGGGGTATGGAGGCATGGCTACCTCCCCTTGTGAGGTCTGCTCCCTTTTGGGGTCTCTGGCGTGCCAGCTGGAGGAGCTCCAGGCCACAGTCCAGAGACTGCATGCCATCAGGGACTGTGAGCAGGAGATCAACTCCTACTGCCAGGCCCTTCACCCCTGGAGGTAGAGGGTCTACCAAGGTCACCTCCCAGGACACAGGAGGACTCAGGGACCTCCCCTTCTGTCCAGCCATGGGGTTGGACCAAGGTGGTCAAGGGCCCCAAGGCCCGCTGCACCAGGGTCCCCGCCCCACTGGAGTTTTGCAACAGGTACAAACCTCTTTCAGGAGGTGGAGGAGCCGGGCAACTATAGGCCAGTCAGTCTCACCTCCATCCTTGGCAAAGTCTTTGAAAAAATTATCAAGCCTCACATTTGTGAGAGCCCGGCAGGACAAATTATGATGAGGGGAAACCAGCACGGGTTCGTGGCAGGCAGATCATGCCTGACCAATCTAGTTTATTTTTATGACCAGGTTACGAAATGCCTGGACACATATACACTTCGTATACTTAGACTTCAGGAAGGCCTTCGATACGGTATCCCACCACATACTGGTGAACAAGTTAAGAGGCTGTGACTTGGATGACTACACAGTCCGGTGGGTGGCGAATTGGCTGGAGGGTCGCACCCAGAGAGTCGTGGTGGATGGGTCAGTTTCGACCTGGAAGGGTGTGGGAAGTGGGGTCCCACAGGGTTC
>NW_005842144.1:746900-760994 GCF_000455745.1 Alligator sinensis
GATGATCTATTGAGGTCCCTTCCGACCCTAACATCTATGAATCTATGAATCTCTTGCAGCCCCAGAAGAACCTGCCAAGCTGCCAGCTCCCGCAGGCAACACAGGCTCAGCTGTAGCTACCGCCCCTGATCTCCTCAAGACAAAATGCAAAGTGTTTGTTGTGGGAGGCTCCATCTTGAGGGTGACTGAGGGTGCAGTCTGCCGCCCCGGCCCCTTATCCCAGGAAGTCTGCTGCTTCCCAGGAGCCCATATCTGAGACACTGAGGAGAAGATCCGTAGGCTCCTTGGGCCCACTGACCACTACCCTATGCTCCTTATCCATGTGGGCACCAATGACATGGCTCGGAGCAATCCCAGCCAGGACATGAAGTGCTACAGGGATTTGGGAGCAGAGATTAAGGGGTTGGGGCTGCAGGTGGTGTTCTCTTTGATCCTCCCAGTTTTGGGCTACGGGCTGTGGAGGAAGAGGAGGATTGAGGTAGTGAACCAAAAACTGCGGCACTGGTGTCATCGGGAAGGCTTCGGCTTCTATGACCACAGTCCGACCTTTGGTGAGAGAGGCAGTGAGCTGCTGAGAAGGGACGGTCTCCACCTTTCTTCACTGGGGAGCAGGGTCTTCTCAGCCAGACTGGCTGACCTGCTCCAGCAGGCTTTAAACTAAGCCCGCTTGGGGATGGGGGCACTACTGCCACTGTTGGCCTGCTGAGCAACCCTTGCAAAGCCAGAAGACCTAGCCACTCTAGGGAGCCCACCACTGCACCAGCCCTGGAACGCTCTGCTCCAGTCTATGGTTGTAATGGGAGATTTTAACTACCCGGACATCTCATGGGAAGAGCACTCAGCCAAATCCAAACAGTCACAAAGTTTCTCATGTGTGTGGATGACCTCTATCTGCTGCAAGAAGTCTACGGGCCAATGAGAGATAAAGCACTACTTGACCTGGTACTGGCAATGGGGGATGACCTTATCAATGACCTAATGATAGAAGGGAAGCTGGGTGACAGTGACCATGAGCTGATCACCTTCACCATCTGCCGTAAAGCTGGCAAGTCAGTCAGCAATACAGAAGTCCTCGACTTCAGGAAAGCTGGCTTTGACAAGCTCAAGAGGCTTGTCAGTGAGGCCCTAAAGGGCCTCATCCCAAAAGAGAGGGGAGTTCAGGATGAGAGGTTGCTCCTCAAGGGAGCTATCCTCTGCACAAGCAAAGTCTATCCCATCTCAGAGGAAAGGCAGCAAAAGGGCACAGCAGCCCCCGTGGCTCTGCAGAGAACTAGTGGACCTCCTGCATCTAAAAAGAAAGGCCTATAAAGGATGGAGGATGGGATCCATCTCCAAGAAGGAATATTCTGCACTGGTCCAGACTTGCAGAGACCCAACCAGGAAAGCCAAGGCTGCGACTGAACTCCAACCGGCTACAAGCATCAAGGACAATAATAAAGTCCTTTTTCAGATATGGGGGGAGCCGAAGAAAAAACAAGGGAAACATTGGACCCCTGCTAAACCAGATGGGACAACTGATAACCAATGCCCAGGAAAAAGCAAACTTGCTAAATGGGTACTTTGTGTTGGTCTTTCACCAGTCCCAAGGGACACCCCTGCCCCCTGGATGAGGGAGATTCCTTACCCTTGATCAATGCTGTCTGTGTGAAGGAACACCTTGAGAGGCTGGATACCTTCAAGTCACCCAGCCCTGACAGATTACACCCCAGGGTACTCAAGGAGCTGGTGAGCATCATAGTCCAGCCCCTGGCATGGATCTTCGAGAACTCCTGGTGCTGTGGTGAAGTGCCAATATGGTGCCTATCTTCAAGAAGGGGAGGATCCAGCAAACTACAGGCCCATCAGCCTGACTTCTATCCCGGGGAAGATCCTAGAAAAGATTATCAAAGAGATTGTTCTCAACAGACTGGCTGATGGCAAAATCCTGAGGAATAGCCAGTATGGGTTTGTCATGGGTAGGTCTTGCTTGACCAATCTTATTACCTTTTATGACTAAGTGACCTATCACCTGCACAAGGAGGAAGAGATTGATATAATATATCTTGACTTTAAAAAAGCCTTCGATCTGATATCCCATGATCACCTCTTGGCAAAACTGGCCAACTGTGTCCTTGACTTCTCCACAGTCCACTGGCTGGGGAATTGGCTACATGCTCAGACCCAGAGGGTGGTGGTTGATGGAAGTCAATCGTCATGGTGTGCTGTGACCAGTGGGGTCCCTCAAGGCTCTGTCCTTGGGCCTATATTGTTCAACATTTTCATTAATGATGTGGACAATGGTGTCGGAAGTGGACTGGCCAAGTTCGCCGATGACACCAAACTTTGGGGTAAAGCATCCACGCCTGAGGACAGGAGGGTGATCCAGTTTACCTCAACAGGCTCAAGAAATGGGCAGATGAGAACCTGATGGCATTTAACACTGAAAAATACAAGGTTCTCCACCTTGGGAGGAAAAACCCGCACTGTGCTTATAGGCTCGGCAGTACTACATTGGCTAGCACTTCTAATGAAAGGGACTTGGGGGTCATAATTGACCACAAGATGAACATGAGCCTTCAATGTGATGCTGCAGCTAGTAAAGCAAGCAAAACTCTGGCTTGCATCCATAGATGCTTCTCAAGCAAATCCCAGGACATCATTCTCCCATTCTACTCGACCTTGGTGAGGCCGCAGCTGGAGTACTGCATCCAGTTTTAAGCTCCACAATTCAAAAAGGATGTGAAGAAGCTTGAGAGAGTCAGAGGAGAGCCACGTGCATGATAAGAGCTAAAAAAAACAAACCTTACGATGAGAGGCTGAGAGCCATGGGACTCTTTAGCCTGGAAAAGCGCAGACTCAGGGGTGATCTGGTGGCCACCTATAAGTTTATCAGGGTGCTCACCAGGATCTGGGAGAACACCTGTTCACCAGAGCACCCCAAGGGATGAGAAGATCGAAAGGTCACAAACTCCTCTGTGACCGTTTCAGGCTGGACATAAGGAAGAACTTTACTGTCCGAGCCCCCAAGGTCTGGAATAGACTGCCGCCGGAGGTGGTTCAAGCACCTACTTTGAATGCCTTCAAGAGACATTTCGATGTCTGTCTTGCTGGGATCCTATGACCCCTGCTGACTTCCTGCCCTTTGGGCAGGGGGCTGGACTCGAAGATCTTCCAAGGTCCCTTCCAGCCCTAATGTCTATGAATCTACTCTGCATTAATGCACGGAATTTAGTCTGGGCTGTGCCCAGCCACTTGAGGGCCAGCTGGAGCCCAGGCCCAGGACTCCTGGCTGGGTGTTTCTTCTCCCCCAGGGCTAGACTGCACTCTGTATAGTTTGCCACTTGTAGGAGGATTTTTGATTGTTGGTGAGTGGAGAGGGTGGTGGAGGGGCCGTGTTTGTTGGGGTAGGGGATACAGTTCATGAAGGTAATTAAGTTTGTTTGGTTTTTTTTATTTCAACAATGTGCATGTCCTGAGAGTGGTACTGGGGGTGGGCAGGAGATAGGGGATGTGTGAGTGACTGGGCAGGTGGGATGGAGTGGGGAGGGCAGGAGGAAGGGGTTGCCCAGGGTCTCCTGCAGCTGGTGCCCTGGCCCCCAATGGTGGATGTGTGGCTCTCCTGGGGTCTAGGCAGGGGAGTGCCTGTTGGGGCCAGCAGGGCCTACACTATGGCCAGCAGGAACACGGGGTGCTGGTCATCACTGGCAGGGGCAAAGGCAGCCCTGGCACAGGGAGGCAGGTTGGGCAAGAAGGGAGTTTCCATGTGCTTCCCCTAGGCAGGGCACGTGGCTTCTGGGCAGGAAGGAGCTGGCCAGGAATCAGAGGGTGGAGGGGTGTTTCCAAGATGGCTTCCAAATGCTGGCAGCTGGCTCTAGCTTCAGTATAGCTGCCAAGGACTGGCAGCCACGTGTCTGGAGGCTGGAGGTCCTGCCGGTGGCAGCAGAAGCACGTGGCAGGGCTGAAGCGATCTGGGACTAAAGTTAGTCCCAAGTCCCACCATGTGTAGACACCTGCCAAAACCCACTTAATCCACATTAGTTTAATGCACATTAAATTTAAGCCAGTTTAAATTCATGTGTAGATGCACCCAGCAAAGCATGACTGGTAGGAAAAGATTGTTTTGAGTATGCTCATAAGAGCAAGATGTTACATGGGAGTGGAAGGGCAGGAAATAGGATTTAAAATTTGTATAATTAATACCAATACCCCTTTCATGTCTAAAGTTACCTAGGTAAAGGTTACTTACCCACCTAAAGTAGAGAAATAATTGGGCATAAGCATACATTCTAACTCCATGATATCCCGAATGTTTGGTTTCAAAACTTTATTATTTTTCAGAGGTTTTTTTTTTTCTGCATTGTATTCACTAAAAAACAGAATCAATTACAAACCTCTTTGTTAATCCCTTAAGTAATATGTGAAGGATGATATAGATTTTAAAAATGAAACCTTGGGATCATCAGTGATGAAAACACTACTAAACTAATAATGGTAATGGAATAATGCCTCAGCATTGATGCTGGGGCGATAATCTGTCTGTTTTTTTTTAGTTTTTAATCATTATCATGGTAGGGGAAGTGCTCTATCTAGAATACAAATAAAAATTAGTCCTCAGCAGGTGTGAGACGCTACTGCACAGTGTTACTGAATGTTTATTTGCTATTTTATACAAGAAAGTTCTAAATAAATGCTCAGTAACTAGAGTTACTCTACAGTAGCACCAGTGAACATATTTTAAGTGACGCTACTGTGCAGTAGGCTAATACTACTGGGCAGTAGCATATTAGCACTGTTAGTGTTATGATGTGCTAGTACACAGTAATATTTGACTACTGCACAGTAGTCTACAGTTTACAGTGTCTCATGTAAACTTGCCCATTATGCATCAAAAGTCTCTAATAAAAGTTTGTTAACAGTCTGCCATCTGGCCATTGGTTTGGGACTTGAGATTCTATTTAGGATGGAAGCCACTCTGCAGCCAAAATGAGCATTTGTACAACAGGAAGGGAGAGATATTATTCCTTACGTTTTCCCTCTGTGAACTTAATGACTGAGAAACGTTTCATTTTGCTAGCTGCGAAGGCTGAAACCTTCTCCTTGTACACAGAACAGGTACAACAAAATACTGCCATAGACAGTATAAGTTTTTATGCACACCCTTTCCATTTTACCTAAAGGCTAATTTCCAGACAATAGCTTTAATAATGAGGCAGATAAGCATAGGTGGAGAGAAAATATTATTTGGGGGGGCTGAGTGCACATGTGCACACCCTACCCCTGCAGATAAGTCTGTCATGGGGAAGAGGTGGGGGGTCAGATCAGCACCCCAACACGGGCGGGAGTGGGGCAGAGGTGGGGCCAGGAGTTAATGACAGTCAGACAGTCAGAACCAGGGGGGCTCTTTGAGGGGCACGGGAAGGACTTCTGCCACTGCACGCACCCCTGCAGAGGCCGTGGTATGATTGGTCATGTGCCCCCCAGATCTGTGTGTGGGGTGGAGGTGAGCTGCTGCTGTGGGCTGGGCTCTGTATGCTGCTACCACTGCCTCGGGAGCAGTGCAATGCCATGTGCATCCTGGCACCAGGCAGGTAGGGGATGCAGCACAGTCTGCATGCAGCAGGCACATGGCGTCACACCAGTGCAGGGGCAGCAGCAGCAGGGCACAGAGTCCAGCCTGCAGCAGCAGCCTGACTCCTCCCCACACACAGATCCAGGGGGTACATGGCCCCTGGTCCTCCACCAGGGTGTGCACAGTAATGGGACCCCCCACCTGTGCCCCTGAACAAGCTGCCTGGGCCCTGAGCATCCCACAACTTGCCTGGCCTCACCCAGGGCCCCATTCACCCCAGCCCCTGGCCTTACCTCTGCCCCACTCCCTCCCTCACCATGGGGGCCTCGATCTGCACCCCCCATTCCCTTTACTCACAACAGGCTTACCTTCTGTGGTGGACAGTGCTCTCCCCACTCCTGGATGCTGCATGCTGGGGCGGCATGTCTGTGTCTCTGTGCGCCCCTCCCACCTTGCTGCAACTGCCCAGAGCCCATGCCCAGGCTTCCCTGTGGCCCTCTGCACTGCCAGCACTGCCCTGTGTTTGGGGGGGAGGGGGCTAAGCCCTGTTATCCCTGGTCTTCCACCACCTATGCAGATAACTCAGTTTCTATACATGTTTAATCACTGATATCTCTGCCAAAACTTCTAACAGAGCAGAGGTAAAGTCCTGGATGACAGCCCCTCTCTGTCTGGGGTTAGGCTTCTTTGTGGGGACACTAGGCGAGAAGACCCACTATTCATGAAATAAATAGAACCATAGTGAAGTAGGGCTAGAAGGGGCCTAGAGAGACCATCCAGTCCAAACCCCATGTGGTTCCTATTCTAGTGAGATACCATCCAATGTCACACTTTCAGGCTGTCAAGCAACCACTGTTAGCCATGAATGGCTCCTCATTGTTTGGTCTTTCATGCATGGATACTGGATGTGATACTGAGAGGATTCTAGAAGAAGTTCACCTTTTCACCTCCATGAGGTATTGACCCTTTTTTTGGAGTAGTGACCATGTGCAGTGACCACCTGGCAACAGGCTGACTCATGGGAAAAGGTGCGCAAGACCTTCATGAGGTTAGATGAATGGTGACTGGCCAGGAGAGTGACGGTTCTGAGTGACAGGTCATCTCATGGTATGATTGGTCAAGAACATGATTGACAGCTGCTGTCCTGCAAGAGGTATTTAAAACTATCACTAGGGAGAAAGTGTGCATGACTACTCTGTGACTGGGAGGAACTGAGGTGTCTATTGGTGTGCAAAGACTGGTGTGGGACTGTGGAGTTTATGTTGGCTGGGTTTGGGAGAGATGTTCTGATATTAGAGTAAATTTATGTCAGTGACAAGCTGCCCTGTGTTACTTGCAAGAACACTGCATGGTTGAGAGACGACCACATTTGATTTTAACCAACTGTATATATAGTTCTGTTGTTGTTCTTGTACATATGCAATTTCTCTTTTACTTACCTATTGCACTGTACTTTGTTATTAAGATGTGCTTACATTCCAATATAGGCTTGTTGTTTATACGTATTTTTGAGTCTGCGATTATTATACTTGGTCAATTAGATGTCAAGCAGGGCCAGACTGGAGGTTTAGGTTGACAGGGAGATATTAGGATGCTCAGTTCCTACTTGAGGCAAGTTGAGTGAACTAGCAGCTCTCATTTGTATAATTGAGTTTGACCTAGACACTGCTGTCCATAAATTCTAACGGGCAATAGGTTTGTGATGTGAAGACAATATACAGTTCAGTCGCTTGTGTACCTTCACTTATGCACAAAAAAATTAGGCATCCCAGTCAATCTATAAAGGATTCATTTATTGAAACCCTCCCATTCCCCTTCAGCTGCTGGAGGGAAATTTTTAAAAATGCAACCTGAACATGCCCAGTAGAAGGATGAGCAGAAACCACATGTGTCATAGGAAACCCAATGAGACCCTCTTGAATAGGTGTAGGAAATAATTTGTACTGGAAGGCCACATAGGGAGTTTTAGTCAGGTCAGCACCCTTCCACCATGCGCTCGGGGCCACAACACCTCATCAAAATGAAGTGGTTCTGCCCCAGGGCTCAGCCGCATACTGTCACCACCTGATAGTCCCACCGTTTCTCCTGTGCAAGCAGGAAACACTCAGCTGAGAAGGTGAGATGCAGCTGTGTGCAGGAAGGGAGAAGCCTCTGGGAGCAGGATGGACAGGCAGGACTGGGGCTAGAGCTGGGATTGGGGCAGGAATGTGGGGTGCTGACAGTGCAAGGCCAGGGCCCAGGGCAGACCTGTGATCTAACCCAAATTACGTATTTGTTGTTTTTATCTATTTTATAGAATCATAGTAAATTAGGGTTGGAAGGGACCTCAGGAGGACATCTAGTCCAACAAGGACAAGTGCAGAGTGCTGCACCTAGGGCACAAAAATATCCAGCACACCTACTGGCTAGGAAGTTACCCTCCCAGCAGCACAGAAGTGGAAAGCGATCTCGGAATCATAGTGGACTCCAAAATGAACATGAGTCGCAAAGCTAACCGCACTTTATTGTGCATCAGCAGATGCATGACAAATAGAACCAAGGAGGTGATATTTCCCCTCTGTGCGGCATTGGTCAGACTGTGGTTGGAGTACTGCGTCCAGTTTTGGGTGCCGTACTTCAAGAAGGATGTTGATAGACTCAAGAGGGTCCGGAGGAGGGCCACTCCTATGGTTAGGGGCTTACAGGACAAGCCCTATGAGGAGAGACTGAGGGACCTGGACCTCTTCAGCCTCCACAAGAGAAGGCTGAGAGGTGATCTTGTGGCCACGTACAAATTCATTAGTGGGGTGCAGCAATGTATTGAAGATGCTGTGTTCACCAGGGTCTTGGGGTAACAAGGAACAATGGTCACAAACTGACAGAGAGCAGATTTAGGCTGGACATCAGGAAAAACTTCTCCACAGTAAGGGTGGCCAGAATTTGAAATGGGCTTCCAAGGGAGGTGGTGCTCTCCCCTACCTTGGGGGTCTTTAAGACAAGGCTAGATAGGTTTCTGGATGGGATCATCTGACCCCAGCCCTCTTTCCTGCCTAGGCAAGGGGTCAGACTTGATTTGTTGAGGTCCCTTCCAACCCAACATCTATGAATCTATGAACCCCCTGCTCATCCCCAACTAGATCATCCAAGCCAAAGCTTTGTCTAGCTGAGTCTTGAAAACCTCCAAGGATGGAGATTCTACCAGCTCTCTGGGTAACCTGTTCCAGTGTTTTACTACCCTCCTAGTGAGACAATTCTTCCTAATATCTAACTTAAACTTCCCTTGCTGAAACTTCAGACCTTTGCTCCTTGTTCTGTTGTCTGACACCACTGAGAACAATCTAGCTCCACCCTCTTTTGAACCTCCCTTCAGGTAGTTGAAGGCTGCTATAAAATCCCCTCTCAGTCTTCTCTTCTCCAAACTAAATAAGCCCAGGTCCCTCAGCCTCTCCTCATAAGTCATGTGCCCCAGCCCCCTAACCATTTTTGTTGCCCTCTGTTGGACTCTCTCCACTCCAGATATTGCCTCACCATTGCTGAATAGAGGGAAATAATCACTTCCCTTGACCTGCTGGCAACACACCTACAAATCCAGCCCAGTATGCCATTAGCCTTCTTGGCAACAAGAGCACACTATTGACTCATATTCTCCTTATTGTCCACTGTAACCCCCATGTCCTTTTCTGCGCAGCTGTTACCCAGCCAGTCAGCCCCCAGCCTATAGCAGTGCATGGGAATGTTCTGTCCTAAGTGCAGGGCTTTGCACTTGTCCTTATTGAACTGCATGAGATTCCTTTTGGCCCAATCCTCCAATTATTCTAGGCCATTCTAAATCCTAGCCCTACCTTCTAGAGTACCTACTACTCCCCCCAGCTTGGAGTCATCTGCAAACTTGCTAAGGGTGCACCCTATGCCATCCTCCAGGTTGCTGATGAAGATATTGAATAAAACTAGCCCCAGGATCGACCCCTGGGGCACTCTACTTGATACCAGCTGCCAGCTAGACATCAAGCCATTGACTACTACCATCTCAGCCCATTGATGCAGCTGGTTTTCTTTCCACCCTACAGTCTATTCATCCAACCCATACTTCCTTCGCTTGCTCATGACAATGTTGTGGGAGACCATATCAAAAGTCTTGCTAAAGTCAAGGTATATCACATCCACTCCTCTTCCCACATCTACAGAACCAGTCATCTGATCACAGAAGGCAATCAGATTGGTAAGGCATAACTTGGCCTTGGTGAATCCATGCTGACTGTTCCTAATCACCTTCTTCTCCTCCAAGTGCTTAGAAATGGATTTCTTGAGGTCCTGCTCCATTATTTTTCCAGGGACTGATGTAAGGCTGACCAGTCTGTAGTCCCCTGGATGATCTCTCTTCCCCTTCTTAAACGTGGGCACTATATTTTCCCATTTCCAATCATCTAGGACCTCTCCTGAGCACCATAAGTTTTCAGAGACAATGGCCAGCTGCTCTGCAAGCACATCAGCCAACAACTTCAGCCCCCTTGGGTGCTTAGCATCTGGACTTATATATGCCCATGGGCTTGTATATGTCCAACTTTTTTTATAGTCCCTAATATGTTCTTTTACTACTTTTGGCTGCTCACTTTGTCCCCAAGCTGTGCTGCCCGGTGCAGTAGTCTGGAATCTGACCTTGCCTGTGAAGACTGAGGCAATGAAGGCATTGAGCAGTTCAGCCTTTTCCGTATCATCTGTCACTAGGCTGCCTCCCCCATTCAGTAAGGGACCCACACTTTCCCTGATCTTCCTCTTGTTAGTAACATACTTGTAGAAACCCTTCTTGTTACCCTTCACATCCCTTGGTAGTTGGAACTCCAATTGCACTTTAGCCTTCCTGATTTCATCGTGGCATGCTTGAGCAATACTCTTATTGCTCAACAACTCCCTAGTTGTTTGGCCATGTTTCCACTTCTTGCAAGCTTCCTTTTTTAGACTTAGATCACTGAATAGCTTCTTGCTAAGCCAAAGTTTTGGCTTATATAGGTGATCAGAAATGTTGTGGGTCAAACACTATTATTCACTGTAAGTTGGTACAGCAGCTATGGAGCCCAATGTCTCTCAAACACTACCAGAATGAAAATTTTAAATAATAATAACCAACGTGCATCTGATGCATCAGTTGGCCATGCATCTCCATTCATGACAAAACAGTCATAACTACGCCATGATTTGAAGATCCTTAAACCAAAAATTACATGCCAGATAGAGCTATTGCATAGAGAAATAACTCAGTTACTTCTAAGATGAAGCAGAAAGTGATCTACAAAATGAAAGAATGAGAGGAAGATGACCATCTGGAGACACTTCAGCTTCTTATATTTATCATTCTCAGGCTGTTTGATTGTCTTACTTCATTTGAATAACTCTACCTAACATGTAAAATGAAGAAATGAAATGAAGATATCCAGTCCCTATCATTATAATTCTTTCCTAAAGATTGTTCCAGATTAATTTTCCTTGGGGATTTTCAGTTCAAACATCTCAGTAAGCTTGAAACATGTGCAAGACCAAACAAGTGCAACAAATGGCTCCTTTTGGAAAGAGAACAGGCAAACAAAGGATATGAATAGCAAGCTATATTAAGGACATTCCAGTATTGCAGCCACTTCTGGTCATCATCTGTGCTGTTTATCTATCAGACCAGATTTTTCAGTCTACCATTCAGGCTGTATTTGTTTGTTAAAATAAACCCCTTTAGGAAGCAGAAGGGAAACATCTGTGTTAAATATAAATCAATACTTTTTAAAGTCTGTCCAAAAAAAATGTCCAGTGTTTGCATGCAAATACCAAGGACTAATATCTCTTCAGCATATATCCACCACGTGATTCCTGAATCTCATCAAATCCAAATTCTTCACTGCACCCCAGTAGGAAGAAAAACTAAACAAAATAAAACCCCACATCATGGGACCTTGGCCCATTTTTTAGAAGTGAACTCAAAGCCTATTCTGTTTGAGGCTCTGAAATGTTTGATTAAGACTTGGTCTTGTTTGTGTTTTGAATAGTTTTGTAATCCTGACCACCAGCTAAGGCGTGTATCCAGAAATGCTGTGAACTAAGGCTTTCTTACACCATTTCCTTTGAGAAGTTATAGCATCTGACTTGGAAATTTCATAAGACATCCAAATCTCACAAAATACCCAGAGCAGTTTCATAGACCTTTGGATAGTACCAGTGAACTTCAGATGAACCTCCTATGAGATAAATGCAGAAAAGCTCCAAACCTGAAATAGGAGTCCCCTGAGCCATGTTCTAGCTGACACTTCCTCCCTCATATTACCCACAATGTATATTTTTGAAAGGTGTTGCTATGATTTTATCAACAATTAGGGCCTGCTCCTGAATGACTGTGAGCACGCCCAAGTCCCACTGAGGTTCATGATGTTATGGTGTAGTAATTAATCTACTCCATGATTGCTTAATTCATGGCAAGATTTAGATGGATTTGATTACACTGCAAGAGAGTTGTTATTAAATCTGCAAGGTGAAAAGCCAGGGTGAGTGGGGTCACTGAGTGGGGTCTCTTGCAGCTTTCAGGGGATTGTTTGATAACATTAACCTGGAAACTATCCTAGGCATCAAAGAAAGAAAGGCTCTGAACCCAGAAGACTCTGAGTGTACTATCTTTCCACTGAAAGCAGCAGGAGCTAAGGGTGCTTGGCATCATCCTGTCAACACAAAGCTTAAAGGCCATCATAGTTTTGCTGCACCTCATAACTGAATCTGATGGTCCTAAGTTCAACCTAATGATATGTTAGGTGCTCAGTATCTTATGGCATCATGCCCAAAAGGAGCATGCAGGTGACAGGTTGGAATAGAGTGCAGAAAACAGGAGGAAGTCATAAAAGAAAAGGGAAGCAAGGGTGTGAAAATCCTTGCACATATATCTTTTCCAGTAATGTGGCCAAGTGTTGTTGATCTCCTTGTTTCACACATCTTCTGTGAAGCCTGTGAAGTTTGGGGGAGGGGGTTTGTCTTAAAGTGAATGTCTCATGATTGATGTCTTCAGCAGAATGCATGGCGACTGATGCCAGGCCTCAGGCCATCCCTGTATATATCTTTAGAGTGACAATCAATGCCAGACATCATATTGTGTTTAAAAAAGAAATAAGGCTGTGTTTATTTTAGAACTTAAGTACACTGTTAAAAGTAGTCTTCTAAAGACATTTAGTAACATAGGGGTTTGGCTACTTAATCATAACTTGATCTCCTGTCTGAATCAGAATGAGTTATTCCACTTCCATGGCTTCTTAGATCATAGCTAAAGTATTTGGCATATTGTGAATTTATTAAAAAGTACTACCATTATTTGTCTAACACAGAAGTTATTTTTGGACTCGCATTCTGTTTTCATGCGGAATAGGATTGGCAAGTGCTCATTTGTAATGTCGGTATCTTTGTTCCAAAATTTTATTCTGTTCTTATACTTTTATGGAGTCTGTATTTCTTTTGGTAGGCTGCTTTTATTATAAAACTGTTTGGTGTTACTGCCAAACCAAAGGAGTGAGATAAAAAAGAAACTGTGTCCCGCTCTGCCTATTGTAAAGGAAATGAAAATATAGGTGACAGCTCATGTTAAATAGCTTCAATGGCTGGGCTTAAACCAACTCAAGAAGAAAAAAATGAAGTCTAAAATCTCTGCCCATGGCTCAAGCGGTGGGTTTTAAAAAAACACTGTTTCAAGTTAGGGCTGATAAACCCCCCGTGTCGTGAACACACCCTGCTGACTTACCTGCCTCTCTGGCGGGGAGGGAAAGGTGAGCTGCTAATGGGAGGAGTCATCCCTGGGCTGTGGGCTGGGGCTGGTGCTTTCCTCCACAGCAGCGGCAGCCTCCCCCGCCATGCAGCACTTGGCTTGGGTGGTCCTGGGGGGCACTGCAGCCATGGAGGGAAGCACCAGGCCTCTGTGCAGCTGAGGCAGGTGGGCAGGCTCCAGGAGGAGGGGAAGATCAGGCTCGCCGCTTTTCTTGGCTGGAGTTGCTTTCCCGGACTGCTGCCAGTTCTGCCTGCAGGGCTTCCTGCAGAGCCCCAGAGCTGCATGGAGCCTGGTGCTTCACTCCATGGCTGTAGAGGTAGCAAACTAAAACTCCTCGAAGGATTTCATAGATTTCATAGACATTAGGGCTGGAAGGGACCTCGGAAGATCATTGAGTCCAGCCCCCCGCCCAAAGGGCAGGAAGTCAGCTGGGGTCATAGGATCCCAGCAAGATAAGCATCCAGTTTGCTCTTGAAGGTGTTCAATGTAGGCGCTTGAACCACCTCCGGTGGCAGGCTGTTCCAGACCTTGGGGGCTCGGACAGTAAAGAAATTCTTCCTTATGTCCAGCCTGAAACGGTCTTGTCATAGTTTATGACCGTTCAACCTAGTTGTCATCCCTTGGGGTGCTCTGGTGAACAAACGTTCCCCCAGATACTGGTGGTCACCCCGATAAAACTTCTGGTGGCCACCAGATCACCCCTGAGCCTGCGCTTTTTCAGGCTAAAGAGCCCCAGGGCTCTCAGCCTGTCATCGTAGGGTCTGCTTCCCTGACCTCTGATCATGCG
>NW_005842144.1:761332-763893 GCF_000455745.1 Alligator sinensis
CTTCTGACTCCAGTGTCCACATCATTAATGAAGATGTTGAACAGTATGGGTCCAAGGACAGAGCCTTGGGGGACCCCACTGGTCACAGGACACCACGATGAGTGACTTCCATCAATTACTACTCTCTGGGTCCGATCCCGGAGCCAATTTTCCAGCCAGTGGATCATGGAGGACCCAAGGTGACAATTGGCCAGTTTCTCCAAGAGGCGATCATGGGAAACCAGATCGAAGGCTTTTTTGAAGTCAAGTAGTTTTAGTTTGCTGCACCCCAAGTCATTTAAGGTGCATTACGCCACTGAATTTCCTACAGTGGCTGGAATTAATGTGCAATATACTGCTGAGGTGTGAAAACACCGACACCATTAAAGCAGTGCAAAAGCAAGGCCAAGGCAGAGATGGAGCTAAGGCTAGTGACCAGAATTAAAGATAATAAAAAGTCCTTTTTCAAATACATAGGAAGTAAGAAGAGGGCACTGGGTAATGTGGGACCCCCTACAGGATAGGCTTGGCAATCTGGTGATTGTGGCAAATGAAAAATCTGACATCTTTAATGAATTCTTTCCCTCCATATTCCTGAACAGGGACAGGGACATCTCCCCCACTAGAATTGCGAACGTACCCAGGGGAGGCACCACCATGCCTAGGGTCAGGGACGACCTAGTAGGGAACTTTTGGAGAGTCTGGATGTCTTTCAATCAGTAGGTCCAGATGCTCTGCACCCGAGTGTGCTGAGGGAATTGGTGGGGGTCACAGCAGGGATCCTGGCATGGCTCTGTGAGTGTTCGTGAGGCACTGGCCAGGTATCAGAGGATTGGAAAAGGGCCAATGTGGTCCCCATTTACAAGAAGTGGAGAAAGGAGAACCCCAACAATTATAGGCCAGTCAGTCTTACCTCAGCCCTTGGGAAGACCTTTGAGAAAATTATCAAGGAGCACATCTGCAAAGGCCCAGCAGGGGAGGTATAGTTCAGGGGCAACCACCATGGGTTCATTGAGGGCAGATCCTGCCTGACTAACCTGGTTTCTTTTTATGATCAAGTCACAAAGTCTCTGGATGAGGGTGTAGGGGTGGATGTTGTTTTCCTGGACTTTAAGAAGGCCTTTGACACAGTTTTCCACCACATTCTCTTTAAAAAAAAAACTAGGGGACTGCAGCATGGATGCCTACATGGTCAGATGGGTGGCAAATTGGCTAGATAGTTGCACCCAGAAACTGGGGGTGGATGGGTTGTTTTTGACCTGAAGGGATGTCGGCAGTGGAGTCCCCCAGGGCTCAGTCCTGGGGCCTGTACTGTTCAACATCTTTATCAGCGTGGGTGGGTGTGGAAAGCACACTGTCCAAATTTGCTGATGACACCAAGTTGTGGGGTGAAGTGGGCATGCTGGAGGGGAGGAACAGTGTGCTCTGTGACAATTTGGTTAGGATGGACCCAGCAGAAGATACACACCTTACCCTATCTCTTTAGGTAACCTGAGCTGGATACATTCCTGAGGGAGGGAGGAAACCTGCTCCCTCTGCCTACGTGACTGGCATCACATACCTGGGTGAGGGGCTTGCTCCCTGGGGAGCTAGAACTGCCAGTCTGCCCAGCAACTAGGGATGCATTTCAAATTGGTTGGCTGACAGCCAACAGGTGCTGGCCTCCATTGGACCAGGTAAATGAGGTCACAAGGACTGTATAAGTTAAAGACTGCCCAGAAGGAGGGGACAGCAGCCAGGAGGAAGACTCGGAGAGAGAGAAGAGTTGAACCATCTAAAACTTGCTCTCTCTCAAAACTCATGATCAAGGAACTGCCTGCCTCCAGAGGGAATCCCCCCCTGCCTCTGGATGATACTTGTGAGTAAGCTACCTGAGCTCTAACTAGATATTTAGCTTGCAGTAACTCAGATGCGAGATCAAAGGCTACCCCACCATGGGAGTTTGCTCTATGGGATTTCTCTGATATTGCTCTACCCTGTACCATATTCCAACCATATCCCTTGTAACCAGTAAAGTTCTCCTTTGTACCTAGTGTGGGAGACTTATTGGGAGTGGGTCTAGATTATGCCTTGGGGTCCCCTTGGTTTGGCTGACTAAGGGAGACCACTACTTGTGCTTCTGACTGAGGGATGCATCCCATGTTCTTGAAGTGAATCAAGTACCCTCGAGGGCTACTAGGCCTGTGTTTCCCAGGGTGCGCAGAGCCAGAATCAAGCCCAGCCCTGGGTGGTGGCAGTGGAACCCCCAAGGTAGTGGGTGTGCTCCAGGAAGGGGGTCGGCCAGATGTGAGGTGCCCCCAGGGAAGCACTCAGAGCCTGGAAGGTGGTTGGGCGCAGTGAGGTGGGTGGCTCAACACAGGAGCACCCCCTACTGGCCCGCCACCGACAGAATCCAGCTTGATCTAGATAAATTACAGGGGTGGGTGCATGAGAATACAATGGAATTCAACGCAGACAAGTGCAAAGTGATGCATCTAGGGAGAAGGAACCAGTAACACACCTATAGGCTGGGGAACACCCTTCTCAACAACACAGTGGCAGAAAGGGATCTTGGAGTCATTGTTGACTCCAGGATGAACATG
>NW_005842144.1:764208-772925 GCF_000455745.1 Alligator sinensis
AGGAATTGGGGGAGGCTCTGTTCCCCTGAGCACCACCCAAGGTTACTAGGAATAATGGCCACAAATTGTTAGAGAGAAAGTTTAGGCTGGACATCAGGAGACATTACTTTACAGTTTGGGCTGCCAGGCTCTGGAGTGGACTCCCAAGGGAGATGTCACTCTCTCCTACCTTGGGGGTTTTCAAAAGGAGGCTGGACAGATATTTGACTGGGGTGATATGACCCTGGCACCTGTTCCTGCCCAGAGCAGGGGGTCAGATGTTATGATCTGTTTAGGTTCCTTCTGACCCTAAGCACTATGATACTATGATATTAATGGCAGCAAAGCACTTAAAAAGCAATAGAGATGTATAGGAAGATAGCAGAAGGAAGAGTGATGGCATAAGAAGAAGAATGGAATAAAAAAGACAAGACTCGTGACCTGTATGATGCCAACCTGGTCAGTAATACCATGACTTAGGGCATAGTTGGTACTTGATGCTTAGTCAAAGGGAAACATTTGCCTACAAGATGATTGCAAGATAGCAACAAATGTTAAGAAGAAAAACCCAAAATGAGGGGGAAATTATTAACAGAAAGACTAATGTGGTATCAAAAATAGTTTACGAGATAACTTGCCAAAATCACTTATGGGTGCATTACATATTGAATCTATATTTACCACCCACTCAGTACTTATCAGCCAATTAACTCACTTCATTGCAAAATGACTGTACACTTGGGGAGCTAAAGAAAAATACGGTTATTTGTACAATAGCATAGATGTTCAACTGTGGGTATTAACTTAACCACAGTATTTTTCCATTTGCTTTGCAAAGGGGTTGCCAAGCTGTTGTTAAAATTCTAATATACTACCACATCTTCAGCTTAGTTTTTGGTAGTTTATATTTTATTTTTTAAAACAATCACTTTTGGTCATAAAACATGCAGGACTGAAACATTTCTGAGTAATGATAGATAATCTGTTTAGCCATTTCATAAAACAAGAGTTTTTCTCTATGCTTTCAGGGTTGTTGCAGATAATATTTTGGTATGCTTACCAGTACTGAAAAGGCATATAATTTATATTCAGAGATAATGTATCTTGCCGGAATGAGAGCTGATTTTGATCTGGTAAAAGTCTGGACAAACAGATACCTGAATTCTATTCAAAGTCTCAAGTTCTTAAAACTGAAATATTTGGCTAAAAATCTTATGTAAACAGACTCTCTTGCTTTATATCCAGAATTTCCGTCATTTAATCTGGTTGGGAATGAGGAGAGAACACAAACAAACTGCACTCCAGCTCAAGTTTCCTCATTGGCATCAAACACAATGAATTGTAGCATTTTTTTGTCTGGGAGAAGCTATGGTTGTGGCCTACTGAGTTCAACGTCATACCTGAATTAGAGAAAAGTCTAAACCATGAATGGCAAGTCAGATTCGGACAAGTTGTATGTATGAGGTAGTTCACATCTGGTCCTTGGTCCTGCTTAATGCAGCTAATCTTCACGGCTCTCTACTGTTATTTAAGGTAGGTAGGTCTTCAGAGTCTCTAATTTCTCTCTGGGCTTAAATAAATAAATGAAGCCATTTTAGTTATGGGAATAATATAAAGTGAAATTCTGACTGATGGAGTTGATGGCAATTTTGGCCACCTGTTTGCAAATCTATTACAATAACTATTCAGTGTGTGTTTATTAATTTCAAAATATTTAGCAAAATCTATTGCAGGCAAACCTTTGCATGCTGCACAAGCTTTATTTCTAACTAATTATTATTTGGGGGGGGGGAGGGGGGTTCTGTCTGCCCAGATGGCAAATAGGACCGATAAGAGAAATCAACAATGCTACAGCTCATTCTTCCCTTCATTACATTGGTCCAAATCCATGGAATCAATAGCAGTTTCTGGAATTAAAGTGGTGGAGTGGAGTGGAGACTCAGCCCCAATTGTGTTTAAAATCCCTTAATTATGCTGTAGCTTTATCAGTGACCCCATGACAATAGATATTCTTTTAAGTTTCTTGCTCAGGATTTAATTGTTAGATAGCCATATAATCCCCACAGTCCCTTTCTTTTTCAGTAGTGCCATTCAACGGGCTAAAACGGCCCACTGCCATCTAATAGCAAGATTAATGCTTACTCCATACACAATGCTTTACTTGTTTAAAGCATTGCACAAACATGAAATGATGCTTTAAAAAAAAATAATAAGTTCCTCTTAACCAGTGCTCTAATAGCTGATGTGTTGCAATGGATCGGCTGTATAAGAACAACAACCTGGTTGTAAACCACGCAGTTTTTACTTAAGGACAGCCTTCTCCACCCTTAATTACTCTGAAGTCTTTAGGCTGCTTTATAATTATATTTTCATCACTCTCACATACAGCTTGTAAATCCAGTCCTAAAAGGCTTCTCTTATCAATATGCTGAGATCAGAATGGATCATTAAGGCAGCATGTGTATCATCATTCTCTTCTTTATAATCCCTAAAGGAGGATGCCTAAATTCCTCAGCACATTAATATGTTAAATCATGTTATTCAGAAGATGAGAGAGAAAGACAAAATATCCTCAACAAATGGCACTTTTGATGGGACTGAAATTTTAAGCACAATGCCTCACCATTAATGAGTGCCAAAGGAGGAAAAGCAGTTAATCCTACACTAAGAAAAAGGGGTTCTATTTAACTTTCCAGAAGTGCTTAGGGGAAACTTGTACAGGAGAGCCAGCCTTCTCACAAGCAATTCTCAGCGTAATTTGCTATGGAAATGAAAGGAGGCAAATAAAGGGGGAGGGAAGAGAACAAAAGGAAGAAAATGAAAAAAAAAAAATCTTTAATAACTGATTGCTTCTGCTTCTTCCAGGGAACAAAACATCAGTATCGTATATGAGAAAAGTTTGGAAAGTACCGGTGAGAAGACACCAATGGTACCTTGAGTACCATGATAATAAAACATATTTCCATTTACTGTCATTATCTCAACATGTGCCTTACCATTTTGACTTACAAAACAGAAAAAAAAAAAGAGCAATGAAATGAACTGCCTATTTAAAGTGTGTTAGCTAACTGGGAGCTAGTGGTGAAATAGGTTGCCCTAAATACAGCCCCATTTTCATCTGCTCCAATTATGGGAAACAGTGCACAACTTACTGTCTAAACACAGAGGGGTATAATATACTGTTATTTTGTGCAAGAGCCTTGAGGCAAAAAAAGAAATCAAAATAATTTTTACAATGGCACCTGTTTGAAAATAAGCAATTCATTCCATCCTGATAAAATATTTATGGATTTAAAATGGATGTCCTTGAGTGAGGCCATTTCTTTCTGTACTCTGCAGAGGATAGGCTTTGTTGCATAAAACACAGTCATATTTTCCTGTTAATATAATATTGGATCAAGCCCTTAACACGCACGTGCGCACACACACTTGCATGTTAGTTACTAAATTTCATTTTTAATAATTCACCCAAATTTTCTTCAAGTGATTGTGATTAGATTGCTCAGCTTTAAAGCTTTTTTCCTACAAGGCCTTACACAAAGATTAGACTTTGCTCACATGAGTAGCCCCCCAGAAATCAATACAGGGTGGAATGAGGTGAGATGGCTCACACATTGCTTGGGTATAGTCAATAAAACTATAGTCAATAAGACTATCCTTGTGTGCAAAAAGTAAGCGTGCCCTTAAGTGGCTGCAGGATCAGGGGCTTAGAACAACAATGGGCTAGGGCCAAATCCAGATAGATTCCTAGGTACCTCCACTTACGTGTAGTGGCCCCTAAGATTTTGGTCCCTGGATCCAAACAAACAGCGTGAGCTGCCTGGGCTTCATGTATAGTTAAGGGGCAGACTTAGGTGTCCTCAAACAGCAATTCAGATTAGGCACCTAGACCTAAATCTTATTTCACTTCCAAGTATATATGATACTTCGGAACTGAGGGCCCCCTCTACATGTGCAAATAAAGGCACAATTGTATCTAATGCCTGGTCCATACAATCTAATGCCCGATCCATGTGTGGCATGGCAGGAGGCACAATTGTGGGATCGCACATTAGATACAGTCATGCCTTATTGTGGTATAGGGGGAGCCTGATCCTAGGCTCGCCCTGCATCAACAAAAAGCAGACTCCCATGTTTGCAATCCCCTTTGCTGAGGGGGCTCCCAGCCATGGGGCTGACATGGATCCGGGACTGAGAGTCCCATCAGGGCCTTGGAGATCATGGCTACCAGGTCCCGAGTGTTCATGCTGGGCATGGGGCACCCCTGCGGCTGGGAGCCCTCTCAGCTGATAGGGCTCCCAGCCACAGCAGAGACGCAGCTACATGTGCAAATTAAAGTTGGATAGCCACCAGATATAAAGTTATTGCACATTTCCCAGCTCAAATGTTATGGCTGCTTGGAGCTTTTTATCACCGGGTAGCTACTTTGCACATGTAGCTTGTCTTAAGGTAATTGCATAATTAACCAATTGTTTGAAATTTAGCAAGGGGGCAGTAAAGACTGTGGTCCTGGGCTGATGAGAAGCAGGAGACAATGGCTGGATCTTGAATGAGAAAAAATAGGTAGTAAAGGTAGATTGTGAACGGTCCAAAAAGTGAATAAAAATATCTTGCATTAATTACAATAGAGAAAAACAAAGGAGTGCCTTGGAAAAAGAAATTACTAGGAACGTTATCTTTGCAGTTGCTTGGTGGAAGTATATGACTAGTATAAAACTGGATTTATCAGGCTAGAGAAAAGCAAGCTGCAGCAATGGACATACTGGAAGATGCTTTCTTGACGAGGAAGACCACAGTATCTATGAAGATCCACATTCTTAACTGGTAACAATATTAAAAATGTAAGAAAGAAAGTGGCTAAAGACACAGCTGTCTCCTGGCAGGGGCTGGGACATTGCTCCCTGTCCCCAGGAACTGCCTACTGTCGGGGTGGGCTTTTCCACTGAAGCCTGGGTGGGGATAGTGTCCCCTTGCCCTGGCAGCAGGGAGCTCCCAGCCCCTGCTCTGCCATCATGGGGCCTGGGCTGGGAGATCCCTATCTCCTAGCGCCAGCTCTGTGGTCATGGGGCCAGCGTTGAGAGAGTCTTCTCTCCCAGACCAAGCCCCGCAGTTGCATGACCCAGGCTGGGAAATCCTTAAATCCCAGCGCCAGCTCCACAACCACGGCCTGGGCTAGGAGATCCTTATCTCCCAGCACCAGCTCCATGGTCGCGGGGCCTGCACTGGGAGATTCACATATCCTCCAGTGATATGAGGCGTGCAGTTCTGCGGGGGAATGCCATACGGAAGCTAGAAAAAGCTACTGCTTATCCCCCAGCTCTCTAAAGATTAAGAGTGGGGCAGATCTAGCCATCCAGAAGTTGTGGAATTAAAAAAATAAAGCAGATGTAGAGACCCATGGTTGTGACTAACTGCAGAAGGCAATGAGCCTGGAAGGGTATTTTGATCCTTGTAAAATGACGGTAGCGTGAGATGACTAAGTGGTATTTAGGGCCAAATCCGGTTCTAATCCAAGAAATAATATTTATCATGGGGTGACCCAAATCGTTATGCAAAATATTTAGGCTCTAAATTGCCTGAGTTGAAATAACCAGAACAGGGCTGTAACAATGAGAGAAACCTTTTTAGAGAGATGTCTCCTTTGTAAATTCCTATGTAATCTGTAGCCCTATTTCTACAGCTAGGTTTGTTCTACTGCTTGATTTTTTTTTTCATTTTTGCCTGTGTTTTCTTTATTATTATCATTTACTTGAACTGTCAAAGGTAAATATGATCCTCTATTGCAATAGCATTAGTTAGTGTTTCAGTCTAAAAATCAATAAATGTATTTAAAGAGCATTTCATAATTCCCAAAGCAAATAAAAAACTAACATGATTTTGTTTCATCTCGGCAATAGCAACGTGAGAGCTGGGTGCAAGCACATGCTTTATATCTTCATTTTATTCCATGTATGGGACATAATAGCTCTTTCCTGCATATTGGAAAAGGGTTTATCATGATGAGCAACAGTAACTCTTCTTTGGACAGTAACATTAAAGAGCCTAATATAAGAAAATATGTATTCATTTACACAGGAGTCCTATTATAATGAAGGTTTTCTTTCTGTTGTACAACTTCAGCATAAAGGAAATTGTCGTGTGCCTGCTGCCATAATCTCTGAGAGAATTTTGGATTTCCATATTATTCCACTATAAATCCAGGTTCACTTTTGGCTAATTTATATTCACAATGCCCAACTCGAATAACTCAGCACAGTGCCTGGCATCTCTCCAGGGTGACAGAGACCTGAATTACTTCCCCAGCCTCGGGAACATGAGTAGATGCCACACCCAGGTAGGCCTTAATAACTCTGGGATGTTGGTCTAAGCCCTTAGAGGAAGGAGGACTTGGCATGTGGTCACAGGCTGGATGGTGCTAGAGCTGTGAAGAAGAGAGAGGCTTTTGACAAAATATTGTGGGAAAGTAGGGAAGCTTTTCACTGAGCTAGACACTGCTATATAATTCCATAGCCATTGCTGCTCGAACCCGGCCAACGGTGCTGCATAACGCAGGAGCCTTGTGCACACTATTAGACAAATATCTATTTATGTATTAAATAAAGGAAGAAAAAAATAAAGGATTTTTTTTTAAACATCTAGTTGATCTAATAAAAGATATCAACTCTACCACAACTTCTGATTCCTATTTATAAATTCCACATTTGTACTTAAATTGCTATTTAAAATATGGCCTCTTAGAAAGGGAGTAATAACCTAATGAGACACCAAGAGAAATATCGCTTAATTCTCTTTAGCTTATGTATAACTACTTTGGATCACTTTATGAAAACCAACAATCCTTCAGAAAATGCACCGATCCATAACTACCACATATTACTTCCCACTAATATATGAAAGGCTACGTTACCTACTTACGTCAAGGCCTGGAAGGCAAAATAACTTTAAATTGGTTGTTAATATTCAAATATTCTTGTATTAGCATGCAAGAACATAAGCTGCCTTTTTTTTATTATTTCTGAATGCAAACATGGTCCCCTTAGCACTGGATGTAAATTATTATTACAATGAAAGCAGCCAGAAGGACAGAAGCTTGGAAATATTCTCTTCTCTGAGCAGTAGGAGATTGTTCAAGTCCTGCTGTTTTGAAAACCTTCTTTCCCCATGCAGGCTGCCCTGCAAAGAGAAAGCCATTTGAATATTTTGGCAATCAGAGAGGGCCCCAAAATAAATTATGGATACAAAAACTCAGAAGATGTTCTCGAAAATGGAATGATATGGAATCCATTTTTCAGCCACCATATGGTGTTGACAGAATGCCACTTTGTTACGTTGGGTAACAGCTCATCATTAAAAAAAACAAACAGCCTCTTTTTCTGTAGGGAGAGAACCTACAGTCATTATTTTGAAAAAAAATAACAAATGGGAAACTCTGGCCTTTCATTTTACATTCCATTTTCATCGCTGTGCGTGCAGATGAGGGGGGGGTTTGCTTGGTTTTTTCTTCTTCTTTTTCCAAACAAGGTACCGTCCCAGGTTATACCTTTATTGGAGCTGGTAAGTTCCAACTTACTAGTTTGCTTTCAGTTGTCAGAGTTATTTAGACCCTATTATGAAATTAGAGATGCTGCAAAAGTCTGCAGTATTTTTATAAGGGATATCTTATTTCCTTACTCTCCTTCCCTCCCACATATTCCCTCGTCTTTCGGAATATAATGATCCAAATAGCGGGTCATTATTTGAGATTTATTTATAGAATAGTAGCCTGAACTGAAGATTGAAATGACTTCGCTGCTCAAGCCAGCCTCTGTCGGCTCTGGCTTTGTCTCATTCAGAATATCATCTAACACAACCTCAGCCATTTCTTCTTTTAAGTGGAAAAACTTGAAATAGAGACCAGCATATAACATGGCTCCATGTACATTTTATGTATCTTTCATCATTTTCTAGCCCCTCTAAGTGAAATGTAGAATAGATGGATTAGTTGATGGCACTTTTGCTCATCCTGGATTGAAGCTAATGCAGCTAATCACAGAATAAGTCCATGGTAAAGCAGATAAGCACAATCCAACCCTTTATGTAAAAGTAGGGTTTTCTATGCCACCTGTTCTTCTCTTCTTACCTAGTCAAGTCATGGTTGGTGTTGTTGAACTTGATTTGTGACACTGCAATTACAATTAGGTCTAACAGACTTTAAGATCACAAATAGAAGATTATACATCTAGCACCCACACACACACTTCAGTTGTGTATGGCAAAATATGTGCTTTTGGTGGTGTATTGTGATTTGTGCGTGTGTATATGTTTTTATGCAGGTAAGATGGCCCCTGTTGTTTTAGCCATGTGCTGGGGCCTATACCTGGGGAAAATATGTAAAACCCTCTGGTCTCATTGGCGAGAGGAAGCAGAAGATCCTCCAGGCAAATTAAGTGAGAGAGAGGCTGGAGTATGGCACTCCCTAATTGGACAAGGCGTTGGTGATGTCCCACCAGGTGTATATGAACAACTCAACTAAGGTTTCTCTCTCTTTCTCCTGGTGCTGAGAGCTGCACAGCTGAATTGGAAGTCAGAAAACCTGCTCCCCATGAGCAGTCTTGCCTGCTGTTCACTGGGGAGGCAAGCAAAAGCTATATTTCAGAAAAGCCTTTGGTACAGGGAGAGAAAGTCTGTCTCAGAGTTTGAGACTCCTATTTTCTCCCTCTTTACCTTTTTTCACCCCTAGTTTGGGGTGGTGATACCAT
>NW_005842144.1:772953-786557 GCF_000455745.1 Alligator sinensis
GGTCAGCAGGGATCCTGGTTTTCTCTTATTAAAAAAAAAAAAAATCCCCAATTTTCGGTTTAAAAACCGTAACCCAAAATTCCTATTTTTCCATGATTATAACGAAACAGTACTATATATCTAGTGGTGTTTCATTTTAATCATGGAAAAATGTGGATTTTGGGTTACTTTTTTAAAACTGAAAATTGGGGATTTTTTTTTTTTTAATCAGAGAAAACCAGGATCCCTACTGATCAGGAATGGAGTCCTGGCAGTTTTGCTGGCAGTTTTGGCCACACCGGATAATACCATAGGGGTCTTAATCCCTGGAGCAGACTGACCAGGAATAGGTCCTGGCAGTTACTCCTCTATTTTGTAATCATAGTGTCTCAGCATAGTGGTGTAGCTCAGAATGGATGTCCAGGCTGCAACCATTGACCTGGGCCCTTTTTGCTGTTTCACAACTATTGAATTTCAGCCTAGCTGTGTGGCTGAGCCCCAGCCATATGTTTGGCTGGCAGATTTGGACCAGAGTGAGACCTGGCACTTCTTGTTGTTGATCCAGGCCTCAGTGCAATGCAGTATAGGTCTGGCTGACTTTTCCTGCCGAGTTCAGGCCCAGCGAGATAAGCCTTGGCCTCTTTTTATCTCTTTTGTAGTTTATGTCCCAACCAAGCAGTATGGTCGGGCACTAGTTGTAGTTCAGGCCCAAGCTGAGATAGGCCTGACCTTTCTTTCGAGTTCTTTTGCAGTTTTCTGCCTAGCAGAGCTAGGATTGGGACCAGGAATTTTGGGGTGTGGTATGCTGACAAAAGCCACAGTTAACCCCTCAAGCCACCATGCAGAAGTGGAGGTCGGTGCTCTAACATTTCTCCAGGAATAGCGGAGCTTCTTGTTATGAAGAAGGTCCCTGCAGCACATGAACCCAAGGAGCAGCTTAGGACTCTCTAGTGTGAACCCCCTTCTCCAGCCTATTGCTCAAGGGCCGATGTAGGGGTGCAATGTAGGGGGGCCGATGCGGGCCCCAGAACTACCCATTGGGGAGCCCCAAGTCCCAGACTGCGTGGGTATGGGTAAGGGCTCCCCCAAAAGGGTACCACCTATAGACTTTGCTTTGTAGTTAATAATGTTTCTCAATTATATTTAGTGTTTTTTGGGGGGGGTCTTTTTTATTCTCTGTAATAAATTTGAGTTTTGTGTTTACACTGCTTGTGGTGGGGAGGAGGTTGTTTATATGGGATGCCTCATCAAATTTAGTGTTCCCAGATTTTTGGGTAGTAGCCAGTGGTATAATTTATGGGGTAGCCCAAAATGTGAACCTGGCCCTTTTCGCTGATGAACAGTGCCCGGCAGAAGGGTTACATAGATTTGCTCCAGATTCCTTTGTTTATGAATAAATGAACTTAGTACATATGAAAGGTGCTGAACTTACAATCTAGGGAAGAGTTTGAACTTATTTACCTCAGTGAAAGTCCTAAGTACTTCACTACTTTAGATCATTCTTGTGCATACCCAGCCACCTAATATTTTGAGTTCCCTAGACTCTCCTACCTGTATTTCCTTCCCCCCATCATGCTCTATAACTACAAGCTGGAACATGTGGCATCCCCAAGTTGTTAATGCATTCTTGTTAGATCTATTTACATGCATAAAAATATGGATTTGGGTGGAAATCCACTCCCTATCTGTGACTACAGAAAAAAAGCCATGGTAAACAGGTGGAGGTTTGCTTTATGGCTCTTCTGGGTTTTGGGCAATAACTCACATGGTTGGTGTAAATTATTGATGTGAAACCTGCCACAATGCCTGCTATATTTCTGGTGAGGATAGCTTATTTGGAGCTTTTACAAACACAAGTCACATCAGAATCAGTCCCTTTGCCATTAACTAGCGACTAAGAAAAGTTTAGTTACATCCCCTAAATTAATTCACAATGATTTAGACTTAAGGCTAAATAAAAATAGGGATGGTTATAATATTATAGCTGGGTTGGGCAAAATACAGCCCATGCGCTGAATCCAGCCCTTCAGGCCATTCTATCTGGCCCACAATGTGCCTAAAAAATTTAGAAAATTTATATTTATCTGTTTCTGGCTGCCTGTCAAATATGACAGCAGTAGGACCCAGGAGAAGCCAGTGGCAAGACTCAGCACCAAAGTCAACCGGCCCCACGGCAACTGAAAGCCTCTGCCTGCTGCTGCTTTCACTGCCTCCCTGCATGACTGCTGGCCACTCCAGCACCATGTGGCCCCCAGATGCATCACTGAATTGTGGCAGCATAAGTCCAGCACTAGTACCCTAGGGCCAGGAGCAGGAGGGGAGTGGGGTGTGTGTGTCTGTGCAATGAGGGACAGAGAGAGCAATGAAGGAAGGAGAGACTGTCGCAGCTTCCTGTTGCAACACTAACCTGGTCACCGTCAGAAATATTTTCTGTACAATCTACCTTTTAGGAAATTGTTCACATTCCTAGAACTACCCTAAATACTTTTGCTTTGTTATTAACATCTCCTGTCAGTTTTGATAGGAATGCGATGTTCTTGCAAATGATGAAGCAAACAATTTTAAAAATCTTTAAGCATTCAGAAATAGTTAGCCTAGATCCCCGTTTCTCTGCCTGATCAGGTTGATGATGCCTTACTTAAAGTAGAAAGTGAATTTACTTTAAAAGTAAACATAACAAATATACCAATGATGAGCCTATGAAGTATGTGGGTATGTATTTCAAAGAGTACTTGACCTTCAAGCGTATGGATGTAGAGGGAGTAGGGGAGTTTCTTTGCTCTGATATAAAAAATATTTCTTATACATTTTGTTCCCTTAGTTACTTCTCTATGACCCTGCTGATGGTTATGGCCCACTGCTTGAGAAATATTAGACCAGATTCTTTTGCACCTATTCAGCATCTAAGTAGCCAGATGCCGCTTTTCCTGATTGCACGAGTATGGCTGATAATCAACAGGACAGTGTTAGGAAAGCACTGCTTTTGTTCTCCAGAATTTGTAAAATATTAAACCAATGTTAACATCTTGTCCCACCGTGAAGGGGCTAGACTGTCATATCCCTTAGATGGCCACATAGCAAGGAGTAAGCAGGGAGTAAGGGACCTCTAACCACAATGCTCAACTCTGTGTAAACTGTAAATTTGGCAGAGGTTGCCTTTGTGAAACTCCCCATTGCACATCAGTGGGCAGGGAAAGTGTAGAGATGGACAAGATCTTCTTTTCATAACACTCTTACTGTCTAGCTGGAGTAGTTTGCTGGATGAATAGGGGCTGAATACTAGGGCTGTACGAAATGGCACTGTTCCATTTCGACTTGAGTTTCAAGGTTTCGACCGAACAATGTTTTGCTTCGAATTTCATTTTGATTCGAAACCGCTGTTCTATTTCATTTCGTCAAAACAGTGACACTGTTTCAATGATGTTTTGATGTTTCTTCCATATGCTATAATGGGGAAGCTCAAAACAGCCTCTCTCATCCGGCAGGCAGATGGGGGCCTGCAACCCTGAGAGGGCTGCAGGGGCTGTGCCAGTCTTCCCCGGGCTGCGGTCTCCCAATCTGCCTGCCAGATGAGGGAGGGAAGCCAGGTGCTGCCACCTGGGACTGGGAAGCTGGGGAAGGGAACTGAGCCCAATCGCTCAGTTTCCATCCCCATCTCTAGGATTGGGCTGGGGAAAGGAAGTTAGTACTGGGGATGGGAACTCGGCCCAGCTGGGCTGAGTTCCTCTCCCCTGCACTGTGATTCACTTCCCGCAGCCCAGCTGTGGAAGGTGGGGAGAGCCAGGGCTGTGCTCCCAGCTGAGCCACATGGGGCTGCGGAGCCACTGGGAGTGCAGCCCTGGTTCTCCCGTCTCCTACCACCTGGCTCTGGCTGCTTAGAAACTTGAAACTTTTTGAAACTTTTGAAACATTTCAACTAGCCTCGTTTTGTTTTGAGGCTGTTTCAAAGCCTTTCATTTCGATTTGATTTTGCTGTTTCAAGCTCGAAATGAGTCAAAACAGTGTTGAATCGAAACAGCTGGCAAAATTTCACACAGCCCTACTGAATACAGTGTTTCACAAACAAAGGATAATGTATCCTCACCCCTCACCGAGCTAGGAAGAAGCCACAGAGGAACCGTAACTCTCAGAATCACAAGTTGTTTTCCAATATGCTCTTGGCCTTGTGCAGCTATGCCACACCTCCACTCAAAACACATTACAAGGAGACAGTGCAAGGGACAAATACTTTTTCATCTTTTTAGAACAGTGTCACTTGCACATTTTTTAGATTCACTTGCATTGCTAGGCTTAGCCTGTCCTAGGTTCTGTCTGTGGCTCTACCACTAATGTGATGGAAACTATTGGATATTAAATGCAAGGTTCAGAAATCCATTGAGGGTAGGAGCTGGGATCAGAACCCAAGCCACCCTTACTTCCTGAGGCAGGATTTCCTCTTGCTAAACCACACACTCCCTCTTTTCCTGGTGCCACATATTCTTCCCTTTTGGCTATCCAGTTACCATCTTCAAGAGGCGCACCAGAAGGTGACCTGAGCCATGCTAAGTGCATGGTCTGTGGACAGAGAACTTCAGTAGGAAGTGGGAGGTTCAGACTCAAGCTCCCCTTCATGATGGGGGCCTAGAGCTCAGGTCAATCACTTCTTGGACAAAAGGTATCACCTCTGCTCTTTTTTTCCCCTTAAGCACTCAGGTGCATACCTGGGCAATGCAATCTTGCCTTGGGGGAAACAGAATGTAAAACCTGCATACCTGTCAGAAATTGTACTTTCTGTTATGGAAGTGCCATTTAGACCTGTAAAGCTGAAATTTGGTTTGATCCTAATCCTCTACTCTGCCTCTTTCAAATTTTTCAGGGAACTGAGCAAATTGTCATGCCTCGTGAGTGATGACATTATTTCTAAAACAACAACAATGGTATTGCTAAGCTTCCAGCAGCTCAAGCGTGGTTTTTAAATGAGAGGTTCATTGTTGTAAATATAACTGCTCGTTTACAATTGTGTATCTAATAAAATTCACTGTGCTTTATTTAGCAATTTATGGTGTTCCAAGGGGAAGTGACAGGTCTTTATGTGGCTTGCACCATTTTAAGGTAATGTTTATGAGGATATTGGAGAGTTCATTATGCATTCTACTAATAAAGAAATGAAACATGAGTAATAGGTAAGCACCTTTGTGCTGTTTACACAGTTTCAGACTTTAAAGTTTACACCCTGGAAAGCCAGTATATCAATTTAATTAGGTGCTTTGAGTAATTTACCCAAGTAACTTGTTTGGTGCTGATAAGTTCTGAGTCCTCAATCTTCCTCTGATTAGAAGGATGATTAATCCTGAGTTGCTTTAAAAGTCTTCAGCCCTGAAGTACCCAGCTGCATTTTTGCTAATGTCCCCTTTTCCACATATATTCTGATCATGCGGAGCTAGTGAAGTAGCGCTGTCTAACATTTTGCTTGTTAAGAGAGACTGGCTATTCCATAATTGCAAAATATTGTGTATCATTTTTTCACAAGAAGGCAGTTTTGTTTTCTTCTTATTTCTAGTTATAGGTTACTTGCTGCCGGTCAACAAGAAAGCATTTTGAGGCACTTTGCAATCTGTGTTCATGGAACTGCTGGTCTCCATTTTTTAACACCTCTCATCTCCTGAAGTGCTAATTTATTCATCAGTTTTTCGTCCTATACTTTCTGGATATCCTGGTATTTCATGTTCATGTACAATCACCCTTCTGCCACAAATGAGTTCTCCATATCACTTATCTATACTGTCTCAACATAGCTCTGTGTCCTGCAATCCCCTATTCCAGCACATACATACTGGATGGATAAAACTATTTCTGCTTCCCCCTCTCTCATTGTTTCCTGCTAGCATAGATACTGGAGGTGCTATCTGGGCCTTATTAGTTGAGGCTGAGAAGAAAGAAAGTGGAAGTGCTCAGGTCCATGGAAAGAACGCATTTCTCCCTGCAGAGGTGTACTGTGGGAGCCAGGGGAGTGCAACGAATAAATGATGCCTATATTCAGGAAGTAAAGTTCTTTATTTCAAACTTCTTTGAGAGCAGGCATTTTCCACAGGGGTTTACAAATGTTTCTCAACCTTTTCTGGAATCAATTACGGGCAGATCAAGAATTTTGAAACAGGAGATGCAGGTAGTTTGGAGCATTATCACATATAAACACAACCTATATTTTTTCCAGGCAAAAAAAACTAGAAGCTTTACTAATAAGGTAGGGGACTTGGCCTATATTAGTCCATTTAAGATTAAAGCAAAAATAAATAACTTTATTGGAATGTGTACTAATTTGCTAAATTATAGATTTTTAGGGTAGGAAGGGACCTCAATAGATCATCAAGTCTGACCCCCTGCCCTGGGCAGGAAAGAGGGCTGGGGTCAGATGATGCCAGCCAGGTGCTTGTCTAGTCTCCTCTTAAAAGCCTCCAAGGTAGGGCAGAGCACCACCTCCCTTGGAAGCCCATTCCAGAATTTGGCAACCCTCACCATAAAGAATTTTTCCTAATGTCTAATCTAAATCTGTTCTCTGTCAGTTTGTGGCTGTTGTTCCTAGTAACCCCAAGGGGTGCCCTGGCAAACAGAGTGTCCCCTATTCCTTGCTGCCCCCCTGCCCGCTTGATGAATTTGTAGATGGCCACAAGATCCCCTCTCAGGCTCCTTAAACTGAGGCTGTAGAGATTCAGGTCCTTCAATCTCTCCTCATAGGATCTTACCTGCAGGCCCTTAACCATATGGGTAACCCTCCTCTGGACCCTCTCAAGGATATCCATGTCCCTCTTGAAGTGTGGTGCCCAGAACTGGATGCAATACTCCAGGTGCAGTTTTACCAATACCGCATCAAGGGGAAGTATCATCTCCTTAGACCTGCCCATGATGCATCTTCTAATGCACGAAAGAGTGCGGTTGGCTTTACTTATCACTTCATCACATTGATGACTCTTGTTCATTTTGGAGTCAACTATGACTCCAAGATCCTTTTCTGCTGCTGTGCTGCTCAGAAAGTCACCTCCCAGTCTGTAGGTATATTGGTGATTCTTTCTCCCTAGATGCAGCATTTTGCACTTATCCTTGTTGAACTGCAGCCTATTCTGTTCTGCCCACTTTCCCAATCTGTCCAAATCTGCCTGAATCATCTCCCTGCCCTCCAGTGTGTTTACTTTGCTCCATAATTTGGTATCATCCATGAATTTGGGCAGAGTGCTTTCCATACCCTCATCCAAGTCACTGATGAAGATATTGAACAGCGCTAGTCCAAGGACTGAACCTTGGAGAACTCCACTGCCCACATTTTTCTAGGCCAAAAATGACCCATCCATCACCACCCTCTGGGTGCATCCCATAAGTCAATTCTTCATCCACCTGACTGTGTAGTAATCTGTCACAACTGCTTAATTTATTTGTAAGAATGACATGCAACACTGTATCAAAAGCCTTTTCAAAATCCAGGTAGATGACAGCTACCTCAACTCCTGCATCTAAGCAATTTGTGACCTGGTTGTAAAAAGAAATAAGGTTAGTCAGGCAGGATCTACCTGCTATGAAACCATGCTGTTTGCCCTTCAGCATTATTTTTCCTACTGGATTCCCACAAATGAGATCCTTAATACATTTTTCAAATGTTTTCCCAAGGAGTGAGGCTAACTGGCCTATCGCTACCTGGATCATACTTGCTCCTCTTCATGAAACCAGAGACCACATGGGCCCTTTTCCAGGCCTCTGGGACACATCCTGAATGCCATGAGTGCTCAAACAACCATGCCAGTTGTTCTGCCATGACACTGGCCAATTCCTTCAGCACCCTTGGATGAAGATCATTACAGCCTGCTGACTTAAACACGTGCAGTCTCTCCAAATGCCCCTTCAGCAGGTCATCACTAACTGTTGTTGGATTGGAGTCCCTCTCATGCCTGTCTTTGGTCCCTTTGGGAGATATGTTTTTATCCATGCTCAGGAATACAGATGCAAAGGACTCATTTAGGAGCTGAGCTTTGTCCCTCATATCTGTTACCAGTTGCCCTAGTCTGTCTTGTAGGAGTCCTATGTAAGCAGCATTCATCTTCTTTTTGAACCATGTGTACCTAAAGAAGTACTTTTTGTAGCCTTTCTGAAATCTAGCACTTTTGCCCTACTAGTTATCTTTCCCACCTTTCACAGGATAGTGAATGCTAACAATTAGTGGTCACTATCCCCTAGGTTACCCTGTACCTGCAAATCACCCACCAGGTCATCCCTTGTAGCAAACACCAAGTCCAGTAAGGCATTTCCCCTAGTGGGACCGTATACTTCCTGTGTTAGGTGAAGGTCCTGTATGCTGGATAGGAACCTATGTGAATGGGCAGATCTAGCTGATTGCTCCTCCCAGAAGATGTCAGGGTAGTTTAGGTCACCCATGACAACCATGTCCCTTGAGTGTACCACCTCTGAGAGCTGGCTCAAAAATACCATTACAAAAAGAAAGGACCATTAACATCTATGGAATAAAGAATTTAGAAGGAATCAAGTAGATGATAATGAACCTTGAAGTCAAGGGACTCCTCACTGCTGCCTGAATAGAAATGCTGCTGCCACTGCCAGGCAGCTCATTTTAAGCTTTGGGCTGATCAGAAATCAAAGAGGTGTGTGACTGCATCACTTAAACTCTTGGATCCACACCCTGGACTCAGGATACCCCTCATTAGGCTCAAGACACCTCTTGGAAGATGCCAACTCTTAGCTTTCACCGTGTTTTGTTTTTTGCAGGAAAATCATAGAGCATTTCTGCTGCAAAGACAGACAGGCCACATCAGGTCAGAATGTTTTGACACCATGGTTTCCTATTAGAAAGCTCTGGGTTTATCTTGTGAATCATATGCAGGTATCTGTGCACATAACAATACTAATGTTACATGATACTACTAACAGAACTAATGATCACAGCTCCCCTGGGTGCTCAGCAACCTGGTTAAAAATCACTGATCTATAACATATACTTATTCTGCATATCCATTTTACACATAAGCAGATTTGATTGATGTTGCATGTGGCATATTACAAAGCAGAAAACAAGATCCTTGTCTCCAAGTGTTTCACTGTGAGGACCAAACTCACCACAGGTGCACAAAGGGGGCAAGGTATGCCTTAATAAATGTTCAAACTTGTTGTTACCAAAGAAAGCCCAGAGCTGAGACATGCAGGGTATAAGGAAAAGCTGTGCCACTTAAAACCCACATGCCCTTCTGAATCTATTATCTCTAGGTCACTTTGCTCAGGGCAGGAAGAAAATTCTTTGAGTTTCTTCATTTGAGTTATGCCCAGTTCCAGCAATTTTTGGTCATAAAAGTTTCTAATATATTTTCATACAGAGAGTAGGCCAATTTTTATTTCATGCACTACATTTCAGCTGGGCCAGATTAATTTAACCCATGTTTGTAGCTGCCCGTATTTTAGACTGTCTTCAGAATGCTACTTCATCAGATTTTAGTCATCAGTGAATCAAAAGCACACTTTAGTCTGGCTTCAGTTAGTTTGCCCTTAGGCAAGTGATGGCAGTTTGAACTGTGGCTGAAAGAAAGTTTCCTTTAATGCTAGCTAGTGCATTTTTAATCCCCTGTCTTGGTATTATCATGCTGTAGGCTTAAATAAGTAATTACATTTATTGGAAATACCTGCTACTCTGCTCATTTCCTGTTCATGTGCTATACTGGCCTTTTGAACAGTTACAATACTATTACAATCATAGAAAAGTAGGGCTAGAAAGCACTCTACAAGACCCTACATGTAGTCCAGCTCTGTGCTCATGGCAGGACCCTCCCTGGCTAAATCATACCAGCCAAGTGTCTAACTTGCTCTTGAAATTTTCCAAAAATGGAGATTCCACCATTCCTCTAGGCAGCCAGTTCCAATGCTTGACAACCCTCATAGTCATAGAAAGTCCCAACTAACCTCCAACCTAAATTTCTTTTACTGCATCTTGAGGTCATTTCTTATAATCCTGTCCCATACAGTCACAGATAAAAGCCCGTCTCCATCCTGTCTATATGCACACTTCAGGTCTAAGAAGGCTGTTAGCAAATCCCTCCTCAGTCTTTTCTCCAGATAAAATAATCCAAATTCTTTCAGTCTTTCCCATGCTTCCCAGGCCTCTCAGGACTTATGTCACTCTCTGTTGAGGACATTTCCAGTGTCTCCACATCTTTCTTCAAGTGTGGGCCCCAAAACTGGGCACAGTACTCCAGATGAGGTCTCACAAGTCCTGAACAGAGCAGAAGTATCTCTTCCCCTGATTTGCAAGGGGCAGCCCTGTGGATATAACCCTGTATGCTATTGGGGTTTTTTTTGCAACAAGAGCCTACTGTTGGCTCATATTCACCTTATGGTCTATTGTAACTCCCAGGTCTTTCTCTGGAGTACTACAGCCTAGCCAATTGTTCCCCAGTCCGTATTTGTGTATTTTCTGAACCCAAGTTCAGAATTTGTCCATGTTAAAATCTCATCTGATTGATTGCAGACCATTTCTGCAGTCTTCAGGTCATTCTGGATCCTAGCCTTACTCTCCAAAGTATCTGCAACAGCACCCAGCTTGATGTCCACAAATTTGTTAAGCATTGCACTCAGTTCAATCTTCCAAATCCTTATAAAGATGTTGAACAATACTGACCCAAGGGCAGACCCCATGGGAAACTTCAGTTGATACCTCCTCTCAACTAGATATTGAGTCATTGATGACTAGCATGATGATCCAGCCAGTTATATATCCACCTTACAGTCCTTCCATTTATTCTGTACTTCCTTCCCTTGTTAATGAGAATGTTTTGGGTGACAATGTTAAAATCCTTGCTATGATCAAGATACATCACATCCACCACACTGCTCTCCCCCATTCATAAAGCCTGTCACCTTATCATAGTGGGAAATCTGGTTGGTCAGGCATGACTTGCTTCTGGCGAATCCATGACCTGCTCCTTGACCTTTCCTGGTATGAAGGGGCACATCTACACAAGATGCTACGGCATCATAGTGACACACTACAGTGCTGTAGCATCCGTTGGCAAAAACCATGATGCTGCCACTATATCACCATAGCAACATGCTCCCTCATTATAGCGTGTTGCTATGGTGATTCCCCAGATCCTCTTTCTTCCCTTCCTTAAAGATGGGCACTATATTTGCCCTTTTCTCATCATCCAGGACGTCACCTGACCTCTACTGTTTCTCAAAGAGGGTAGTCAATGCCTTGGAAGTTACTTCAGCCAATTCCTTTGGTTCCTAGGGTGCATTCCATCCAGACATGCTGATATGAAAGCATCTAGCTTCTCTAAGTAATCCCTAATCTTCTACTACTCTAGGGTGTTTGCCTCTTCCCTGTGTAGCCAAGCTGGCTTCTTGTCACACTTTCCATTCTTCTGTTGCATTGGGATAGCTTGCTCTTCCACCCTTAAAAGGCCCTCCTTAAAGTACAGACACCTCTCCTTGACTCTTCTCCCCTCGGACTTGCTTCCCAGGGGATCCTCCCCACCAGTTCCTTATATTGCTAAGATCTGCTTTTCTAAAGTTTACTTTCTTTGTTCTGCTGCAATCTGTCCTTCCTCCCCTTAGGATCTTGAACTCTATCAGTCATGGTCACAGTCACCCAAATTACCATCCACCATCACAATCTCAACCAATTCCTCCCTGTTTGTGAACAGCAAGTCAAGGAAAGCTTCCCTTGCATTGGCCTGTTTACCATCTGTATCCCAGCGTTATCCCTGACGCACTGCTTTTGGTGGACTGTTTGTGCACTGCTGTGTTTCCCTCCCAGCAGATGGTCTGATAATTAAAGCCTCTCTTGAGAACCAAGCCCTGCGATTTGGAAGCTTTTTTCAGTTGTTTAAAGAAGGCCTCGTCTACCTTCTCTTCCTGGCTTGGTGGTCTGCAGCAGATGCTCTGCTGTGTAATTTATTTGGGTTCCTTGGCCCTTTCCATGTAGCCTACTCTCCTTGACACTCCTCCAGTCTCTTACAGACTCTTGTTTTACTTCCTCTTTCAGCATCAGTTTTGCATGGCTGCCTTTTCCTCCTCTAAACACCTGGCCATTCCTTCTAGCCATGGTGACCTGCTCTGGGGCTCTCCTGGAAGTTTAGGGCTGGGTGTGAGGGAGGGTCCATGGTGACAGCAGAGGATTGGGTGCATGTGCCTGGCAGCCAATTAGGGGTGGCCCCTGCTCTGCAGTGGTTGGTTGCTCTCAGGAGAGTCAGGGGTGGGCCCTGCTCAGCATGCTGGGAGACATGTGAGGGTGCTCCCCATCTTCTGTCCTCTGTCAGTGCAGATATTTGCATGCCCCACCCACCAAAAGGGCAAACATATGTTCTGTTTGCTCCTGATCCAATCTATGCAGTTTAAAGCAGCCCACATAGGTTTGGCTGATTCCACTTCGGGCTTTTTGAATGTCTGTACCTAGCCTTAGTGTAAGTCCTTTTCTATTCCAAATGTACTTTCATTGCTTTTCTGATAAAGAAGATGTTACTGGTATGGGAAGGCATTAAAGTCATTTCTGAGATAATGATATAAATTCAGTGCCAAGATGATTTTAAAAATCCTTGTTTTTATTTATTTTTTAGAACAAGTAATGACAAGATTTTAAAAGGAAATTAAATGCTATCTAGTAGTACAAATATCTAGGCCAAGGGCATTTGAGTTAGGGTATGTGAACAAAGGGCATTGTACTGCTTGCATTTATGGAAAACCAAAAGTTTAGAATAAACAGAATAGACTTTTGTAGCAAGGTTTTCAAAAACCCTGGGTGCATCTACACAATATGTTTACTGTGGAGCTGCCTAATTTGCTCTGCAGTAAAGTCTCAACTTCTACACGTGCAACCCTATTAGGCTGCAGGAAACTAATTAGCTCTGCTGCAGGTTAGTACTTGTAAGTACAAGACCGATCCTGTGGCACTGTTTCTTAGTGTGCAGCAACGCATTTGTAGACATTGATGAGGCTAGCCCTGCACTGGAGCTGCACAAAGGGAATCATTTCCTGTGCCATTCTTAGAAAGGACACTGAACCCCTAATCTAAATATTCATGAATAAAATACATCTCTTTTCTAAACAAAAGCATAGAGATACTTTTACTAAATCTCCTGTTTAATAATAGCATTTGGATGTGTCACAGTCCTTCCAATCTTTGGGTCTGAACCTACCCCATATCTGCATTGAGTACTCATTCTCTTACTTACTGAATCCAACCATAGTGGCATCTGGTGATTGTGCTGACATTGGCTGTCATTTGCTGCTGCTTTGCAGATGTGTAACCACATTCTGGGACCCAGGGGAAGATGGGAAGGGCTTACCTCCTCATGTAGGCTGTGTCAACAGTGGCTTCTGCTGCCTTGGCACAAGCTCCCCAAGACCGGCTGTGGAAGTGGTGCAGGCTCCCTGGGGGCTGCCATTCTGGTGCCCCCTTTAGGGCTCCAGCCACCCCACCCCACTCGATCACACTCCTGCTGCCATGCTCTGCTTGCTGTGTCATGAATTATTGTTGATTCCTTTCCGTTTTCTCTCCGGTACCTTGCACAAGTGCAACAAACTCTAGTTTCCATGTTTGCATTCATATTGGCTACATTAATTCTTGCTTACCTGTCTCTTGCAGAATGCTTAACCGA
>NW_005842144.1:786588-819634 GCF_000455745.1 Alligator sinensis
AGAGGTCTTGCATGAAGCTTTTCGGAGTTTTTAGACACATTTTCTTTGGAATCACTTTTTTCCCCTTCCCTTTAGCACTCTTCCATTCGTCACAGGCAATTCTTTTTTGTTTCATTCTAGAAGTCTTTGGTGACCAATGAATCTTCTTGTTTTTTGCAGGCCTTCTTGACCTTATTGTTTCTTATAAAGAATTAACTACATCTTTGCTTCTCTCACTACTTCTGTTAGCTTTATAGAAATCGTGGTGTCATGTTCATCTTTTCCTCCAAATCCTTCTCCTCTTTTCATCTGGTCCTCCTCTGAGATTGCATAAGAGAAGATCTGCTATGGGAATTTCCCTCCAGGTTTGTATTTCACATTTAAGGCATTTTATCTTTGAGACCACAGACTGAATCTTGGTAATGCTGAAGCCAGGATCTGCCAAGGATGTTCTCTGAGCAGTTTGTGATCTGTTTCACCTGTAGTTGTAAGGCCATATATATGCTGAGAAAATTTCTGACTTCCAGTAACACTGGCAGATAATTCTTTTTCTCTATAAGCGTAGGTTTGCCGTATTGGTGTCAGCACTCTTGCCACTAGAGAATCTTTGTGCAACAATATTATTCTATTGTTTCTGAAACATCTACTTTTAGTATAATTTATTTTTGTTGTAATATTTTGAGGGGTTTTCTTCAAGTGTATGCCATCCTTCATGGTTTGGAAGATATTCTCCAGCTTATTATCTCAGCTAGACCCCATTCCTCTCTCCCCAACCTCATCTCTGTTCTTCTGTCTTGCAGAAACACTGTTATTTCTGCTAATCTTGGTGTATGGCTTCACAGGTCACTTACCATCCCTGCTATACTCTCGAATTCTTTCTGGGAAGTTCAGGCTGTAATTGTTTCATTATTTAACTTTCTTTTTGAAGGTCTGATGCCTCCTTTTCCTAAAATGTGGCCAGAGTCACTCTCTTGCTCTACACTGCTTTGCATTTGATTTGAAAGGAGAAAGAGGTTTGTTCATTTGTTTGTTTTATAACCTGCATCATGTAAGTAGTATTATTAAGTTTTTGTTGTGCTGCCATGTGCTAGAACAGGAGCAGGCAAAATACAGCCCTCAGGCTGAATCTGGCCCACCAGGCAATTTCATCCATCCCAACTAATTGTACCCCGCCCAGCCCACGCACATCGCTCCTACCCTCATGGGTGGAAAGGTCCAGCCCAGCCAGCACGCAGCTTCCAGCAGGGCTGCTGCTGCTGCTACAGCCACCAAGGAACCTGCTTGGCTTCCCTGGCATCCTTCTTGCTCTGGGCACCAGGTAGGGAAGCAACAGGGGTGGGGGCAGAGGGAGAGCTGCATCGAGGCAGGAGCGTGGAGCCCAGAGCTAGGGCGTGTGGAAGTGTGGAAGCGTGCCCAGGGGCATGGAAGGAGCATGGCGCTTTGGTGGGCAGGGTGTGGGTGTGAGGGAGGGTGGAGAAGTGTGGGGACCCCCTACACACTCCCCCACCATGGTGTACAGCCCCCCACTGCTGGTGGCAGCAGCAGCAGCAGATGGCAGGCGCTTGTGTCCTGCACAGGCACTGCCACCCAACATCAGACAGCTCTGGCCAGCGCTGCACATGATGGCAAGGAGCGCAGCCAGGCCAGCCCACCTCCATCATGTGGGGGTCTCTGCAGCACATGTGCAGCTCCTGGCACTCATTGGGCACCAGGACAAGCCCTGTGCGATGGAGCTGGCAGCCTGGCCCTACTCCCTGCCATGCAGGTCCCACGACTCCACCAGGAAGCAGGGGGCAGGTTTCCCGTCAACTTCTGGCAGAGTCCCAGGACCTGCATGGCAGGGGGCAGAGAAGGTATTAGCTACACTGGGTGGGGATTCCCCTGGTGCCAAGCAAGTGCCAGGAGCTGAACATGCTGTATGAGGAACCTTGCACAATAAAGGTAGGCTGGTCTGGCTGTGATCCGGGTGGTAGTGCCTACACAGGCCACGAACACCCTGATTGCCCCGAGTGCCTGCCACTTGCTGCTGCTGCTACCACTGGTAACAGGGGCTGAGCATCATGGGGGGAGTGTGTGAGGGGTCTCTACATCCCCCCCCATCCTCCCTCACACCCCACAAATGCCACACACTCACACCCTGCCCCCACAATACCTCCACATATACACACTCACACCAACATCCCGTATTGCCCCCCCATCCACACCCCCACCCCCTCACCTCCCTCACTCCACCATACGCACACACACCCCCCTTCCCAAACACACCCCCACACATAATGTATAAGAGTAAGATTTTATTTTTGAGTTATGCAACCACTATACAATATGCAAACACAAATCATGACAAAAATATGTTTTGTCATAAAATTAAACTATGTTGTAGTAGTTTTTTTACTTTTACTTTATGGTTTGGGGGTTTTTTTTGGTTCCAGGATGACAACCCTCCTCTTCCAAAAGGAGTACTTCCAGGGGGAAAAGGGCGGGGGGACTTCTACTGGCAAAGGTCAGGGGTTAGGGGTGGGACTTCCAGTCCCAAGATTGCAACCAGGGAGCAGGGCACCTGTCAAGGAGTGGGGCTACCCTTGTGGCCCTCAACAGCTCACCAACCTTGTTAAGCAGCCCTCCAACCAAAATAATTGCCCACCCCTGTGCTATAATGTCCTGGATTATGATTTTGATATTCATCAGTCCCAGTCATGAAAATTTTTCTGGAATCTCTCTTATGTAGATGATACAGTAAAAAACATACCTTGAAGCTCTGTCTTACAGTGTTTTAATGCAACACTTTCTTTTTCTTTGTCTAGTCTGATCACCCAATGTCAAGGAAGTCTGAGGATCTAAAATACTGACTATACCTCTAAGTCTTTTACCTATGATTGGTACCAATTACTGCTTTGTTTAGGACTTTGCATATCCTAATCACAATGAGGTGTTATTTGTTTGTTTCATTTTTGGGGTTGATTGGTTCATTTTTATTTTTATTTTTTCTCTTCTACAGCCATTGAAAACCACTTTGGATTTTATTGTTAAGGGCAACCATGGCACTGAATGTGCTGTTCAAAGCACATCTGTAGATAGCTTGATTTTGCAATGTCCTAGTAGGCATTCTACACATTTGAAAGCACTGGGGAATCTTTTCTTGATTTCCTTTTCTATAAGATGTACTTTTATGAATTCCATCACCAAGACAGTAGGCACGTCTACATGAGACGTTAACTGTACAGTAGCCTAATAACACTGAGCAGTAGTACATCACAGCACTGACAGTGGTAATGGGCTACTGAGCAGTAGCATCACTAAAACATTGTTCGTTGGTGCTACTGCACAATTACTCTGGTTACTGTGCATTTACTTAGTACTTGATTATCCAAGTACTGAACTTGTTACTGCGCATTTAATGTAGTACTTGGATAATCAAGTACTAAATAAATGCACAGTAACTACTGTGTATAAATGTATAGACATGCCCAGTGTTTGTCAAGCTCAATTATTTTAAGGTTATTAGTCCCAGTTTTGGTTTTGCTAGTGTATTTCATAGATTCATAGATGTAGGGTCAGAAGGGACCTAAGCAGATCATCAAGTCTGACCCCCCAGCCCTGGGCAGACAAACCCTGGCTACGGTCTTGGGTCAGGGAGGGTGGTTAAACTCACCTTCCACTGAGTACGAAGCTGCCCTGCCCTGCTTACTTAGTAGTGGCTGTGACTCCAAGGGAAGCCTTGGAGTGGCTAGCAAGCATGCTCTAGCACCCCCTGGCTTCTGAGTTGAGCCCTGTAGGCATGTGGCTGCATTTCCTGAATCAAAAGTGAATATGTGTTCATTTGCTTATCGGTTCAAACTCTATAGCTTAGACTAACCTGCAAACACTGAATCAATTCAGCCTCAGGCTTTTTGACTCTCTGTACCTAGCCTTGGGGATAAATCGTATTTCATTTGCATGCGGGATAAGCATAACTGCATAATCTCAATGTTTTGTTTGGACGCTACTTTCCCCTGTGATGGAAAGGTTTGGCCTGCATGCATACCTTTTGAAAGAAGATGGAAGAGGGCCCTCCCTTATCTTAGCACACTAACCTAGTAGTTAGGTCACTTGGACAGGGAATGGAAGACCCAGGTTCCAACATCAGCTTCAAGAGAAGTGCTATAGTGCATTTATACACACTTTTTTTCCTGCGATGCTCCGGAAATCTGCCACTTGAAGCAGACTAGATTAATCAAGTCTGCTTCACATGAGCTGAAGCAAACGTGTATAAGCAGTGAAAGGTGCATTAGCACACTGAAAATGGTGGTGGTGCAATTTTAGACTAGAGCACTGTAACAAAGGGGCCTTCTCTGAGCTGATTTCCCTGTGGCCCAGTCACCTGTTTCTGGGCTAACCACCCACCTTCTCACCCACTATGTCTTGATGTTAATTAATTAATTAATGATCTTAATAAGCGGGAGGTTGCCCATTTCTTGCCCCAGTGCCAGGGGGCACAATCTATGGCTTCGTACCTCCCCTACACTGCAGCCCATGCCTCGCAGATGGCATCCTCTGTTGTCAATGTCACCGGCCCCACTCTGGGTCCCAGAATCCTACTATTTGAAGCCCACCTGAATCCCTCCATTCAGGCGGCCTACTCCACCTTTATTCTAGGCTGCATAGCTCCCTGAACTGCTTCCCCCCTACAGGTGTGGTCCCCCTGGGACCTTTGGCTACACTGGCCCTGGCCCCACCTCCAGGCCAGTTAGAACCCCGGGAATCCCTTGCAGCTCCGGGAATCCCTTGCAGTGGGCCCCTGGCCCTTCCGGTCCTGGCCCCAGCATTGACCAGTCAGGGCGATGTCAAGACAGGTTTCTGAGTCTATGGCCCCACTCTCTCGCTGGGGTCCACCTTCCAGACCCTACAAGGGGGTAACCCACCCGATTGTGAGAGCTGGGGTTCAGGCACCCTGACCCACCTTTCACCAAGGTGGTAACTGGCCTGGCATTTCCTGGGGGCTCCCACACCACTGAGAGCCCCACCAGGCCACCCACTCCTGGCAAGGTGCAGTTTTAGGTCATGCCCAGGACCAGGAGCCTCCAGACCATCTCCTACCACCCCTCCCTTACCTCCAGAGGGTTCCATGAAGACTTACAGCCAGGTGATGTTGCTGTACCTCCAGCCAGCAGCAAAATGCCCTGTTTATATGGGCGGCCAGAGCTCTAAAATGGCCACTGCAATTAAGCACCTGCTGGCAGCTTGGCCCCAGGTCTTAAAGTGGCAGGCACAAACAGTGCCCTGCCACAAGCACCTCTGAGATGTTTTAGTTCAAAAGCACACCACCGCCATTTTCTCAGTGTTGACATGCACTTCGGCGCTTATACAACTGCAAGCATTGCAGCACCAGACGCTTGCACATGTAAAAATGCCCATAGAGAGCACTGCATAATGCTTATCCCATAGCGTCATGGCTAGAGCACTTTGTAGGTAAGCAAGAGTGGCAGATTAAATGTTCCTTTAGAGACCTAGGACCTATATCTACTGCTCTGTGGGCAAGTGCACTAATCAAGAGGTTGTTGTAGATAAAAGGTAAGAGGGTTCTCTTCTAAGCGTGCTCATAAGGAGAGTGCTACTATATGGAATTCAAATTACATGTCTATGATGTGACAATATAAGTGTCACTTAGGTGCATGAAGATGCAATAGGATCCTGCTTATCTATATTCTTTCTTGGCTTTACAAAATTTTCATTCCCTATTAACAGTTTTTAATTTTATGCCTATTTCTTCTGGGCTATGCATGCTTTACTTCCTCATTACACTGGTCTTTAGTCTGTACCTTTCTGCTGAGCTGTCCTCCCTGGAGTTGTTCACTAGTTGCATGCACTGTTCACCTGGTCCATTACTGCTCATGTGTGTGGCATGCTCAGGCAAAATACTTGGTGTTGTGAAAAATTGTGCATATCTTATTCAGTGCTCAGGATTCCTCTTGCCCTGCACTATCAACCTCCACATCCATTGCAAGCCTGCTCCTTCTATACCTTTTCTGTGTGGGTTTTTTTAATGTTATTTGTACCTGGTGTCCTGATGTTGCAGGCTTACCTCCTTGTTTGTATATCTAATTGCTGATCATACATCTCTGTTCTATCATGTACACAAGATGACTAGTGCTAGTGAGTCCTTTCATCTTTTTTATTTTTTTTTTTTTGCATTTGACAAAGTAGACTATTGACTTTGAAAGTTCATGCTTCCTTGAACCAGTTAGTCTCTATGATGCCACCCTGGTCTACCTTCTGCCTGACTTCAGACTAATATAACTAACCACCTCTCTCTTGGATGTCTAATATGTCCAGTTGTTAGAATGCCTTTTTCTAATTTTAAATTATACACAGTCTTTTTTCCCTTATATTTCTTTTTAATTTGAGCCTATTACGATTTCATCCTTCCATATGTCATCCCTATTTGGGAAAGCACAAACTTTTTATCAGCTGTAGCTAGGTCATCTACTCATCAGCTGTCACAATAGGTCCCCTGTTTGTCAGAACTTTTCTCTTTGTATGGAGTCATTATTCTTCAGAAAACAATAGGATTTAAATAGCTCAAGCAGTGTGTCTGGATTTTTCTTGTGTGCTTCATTGAGCCTACCACTAGGCACCCATGCTTTTAAGCTATTTCTGCTTTTTTGCCTAATACATATTTGAAAATAATAAGGTTTAGAACCACTTATATGCCTCAGATCCTCCAAGAATTGGATCCATTAACTCCTTCCACTTTGCTCAATTCTTACATTTTCAAAGTCCATGGACTGCACATTTCTTACATTCTTCTGCTTGAGAGAGACAGCAAGTTTGCTTTCCGTACGGGTTGAGGTAAAATGAAAGGGCTTTTATTTATAGAAATTTAAAACACTGTATTCTAAGCAGATCAATACAGCCCGTCCCCAGTGCTTGACCCATACATCCAACAAGAGGCAGCATCCATGAGTCATTTCACACGCCTTTCTTAAAGGGACATGCCTAACCATATAGGAACATAATTTAATTCCAATTTGAGAAACTAGTGGTGCTTGTAAAGTGCTATGAAATGGGATTGTATTACTATTAGGATTATTAACTGCATTCAATTGATTTTATATTTTAAATGCTAAAACACACTGCCTTAATATTGTCCCCTCCTTTAAAATTACTTACTAGCTTTAATAAAGTGTATCCACATAGTGCAGATGAACCACCTCCACCTTTCCACATACCTTTTATATAAAATGGTCCAGGTGTGTCTGAGGGATCCCCAAGAGATCCCCTCTTTAATTCATCCTAAAATATCCAGGCTGGCCCTGAACATAGAACTGTATTCACAATAGAGAGAAGTCCCAATAGTCTTCTGTGGGTGAAGAATAAAAATGGCTCAGGAGGGGTCAGGAACTTTGTTCCCTGTCCAAAGGAAAATGCTAAGACCAGATCTGGTGCCATACAGCTTTCCCTCCGAGTTCTCTGCTTGTGGTAAATTGCATTATTGTTCAGCTTAGTGTGGTGAGCCATAAAGGAGCAAAGAGGTGAAGAGCACTGATTGCTGCTCATTGTTTTGTCTTGCTTGTCCTCAAACCAACAGAAAGAATCAGAAGATAGACTCTAAGTTATAAGGGACTGATAAGTGCTAATGTATTATTTTGCCTGTTGAGTGCGTCTCCCACATCAGGCGATTCACAGAATCAATGCTAATAAATTAAAATTGTTGTCTCTGATTAAGCTTACATATGTGAAAGTTCACTCTCAATTTAAAGGGAAAAAAGATGTGGGTGTAGACAACAAGGTCAGTCACCCAATTTTATTTTTAATAATGTATCAAGCCTTTGCGAGGGAGAGAGCTACTATTAGACAGCAACAGACAATTACTCTGCCAAACAAAACAGTAATAAAGAAGAAAGGCAATTTGTTTACAAAGAAAGGGCTGTGATCACCCTTCAATAAAAGTCCTTCACCATTAATAGCTTGAAATAAAAAGGACCCCATTATAGCCATCAAGATATTATTGGGACATAAGAACACAAGACTAGAAGGGACCTCTGAGGTCTCTGAGTATCCTCAAGGTCACAAAATACAGTCCTTCCAGGGATGTATCCAGAAGGGGTGCAGTGCCACAGTTGCATCCCCCTTTTAGACCACACCACAGGAGCAGCAGCCAGGGACTTCTTTTAATTACCTGAATAAGGTAACAATCTTCCCCCCATCTTCTCCAATTCCCTTCCCTTCCCACTGTTTCTACTGTCTGCACTGTCTCTGGCTGCCTCGAGGGCAGGAGGAGCTCCAGAGCCACTCACACCCTACTCCAGCCAAGTTTCACAGGGGCCAGACTCAGCCAGAGCCAGCAGCAGTGGGTGGGTTCATCCTCTCTGCCTGATCCCTCCATGTGTTCTCTCCCAGTCTGGGAGCAGGCTCAGGAAGGGGGAGCCCTCCCCACTGCCCCACAATCAAAGCCACTGCCCCCAGTAGCTTTGCATTGCGTAGCAGCTTGCACACTGACAGCAGCAAGCAGCAGAAGTGGTGAATGATTTGGGGGGGATGTGGAGCTGCTGCTGAGCATGGAGGAGAAGGGATGGGTGCTGAGAGCAGAAGCTGGGGAAATTCTTATCTGATTTGGGGACTTGAGAAAGGCCCCTACTCCTGTTTCTGCTCCTGTGGTGTGGTCCTGATGGGGATGGTGAGAAGTTGGGATGGGGGTGCAGCCAACCATGAAGCACTGAGCACTGCTCCCACATCCCTCTTTACAAATCTTGCATCCACCAATGCAGTCCTCTAATATCTCAGGCAACTAATTTCTATTATCCCATACAAAAGCCAATTGAGCTTCATCATGTGGGAAGTCTGGGTTCTTGCACCAACTCTTCCCATTGGGGGTCTGTTCCAAAGCCTCACTGCTTGGGTATGAGAAACCTTCTAATTTCCAGCGTAAGCTTATGGTTGGTGAGCGCATCTACACATATGTTTTAATGCACTTTAACCTAGTTTCATGCTCATTAAAGCATCACTAAAAGTGCTATGTAGCTAATGCACATTAAACTAGGCTAATATTCATTAAGTGTCACTTAAAATCCATATTCTTTAGTTAATGCACATTAAGTTAGGCTAATGCACATTTTTCTAGTACCTCAGGGCACTTTTACATGTGCTTTGGGGCTGGGGGGCAGAACTTTAATTAGAGCACCTTCAAGAGCCACTTTAATTAAAGTGCCACAGCGTCTCGTGTATCAGTGTCCCCGTACTTCAAAATGGCAATGGGGGCACTTGAACTAAAGCTCATTTGACACGGGAGGCTAATCAAGCCTGGTTAACCAAGTCTGCTCTGACACGCTCTTGTACGGGCACCCTTACAATGGAGGTACTAGATTTAATGTGCATTGACTGAAGCACATTAACACACATGTAGGCACACCCAGTTATTACTAAATTATGCTTGTACCAACTTTGTCCTTTAATTAAAGCAGCTCTTCTTCCTCCCTGGTGTTTACTGTCTTCATGAATTTATACAGAATAATTATAGCCTTGGAGAATGTATTGTTCATTGATGTAAGGAAAAACAGATGTAGCAGTGTCATTAATATTAGCACTAACATGCCCCAATCTCAGTTACTTGAGTATTAATCAATAAAACTATTCCAAATTTAACATCACTATACCTGAGAGCAGAATATAACCCTCTGAAGCCTGCCATGTAATCCAGTGAAATTACCAACTCTTGACTGTAAATCCCAGTGCTAAGTAGTCAAATACTTCTGAATTTTGGAAAAACTTTGGCACCTAATGTCCTAAGGCTGTACCAGAAAAATACCAGAACAATGCATTAAAAAATGTCTTGCACTTATAGTTCATTAAAAAAAAAATGCTGAAAAGTTTTTTTAGAAGAAATCCACAAAAGTAATCAAAATGGGGAAAGTAATGTCTATAGGCAGAAAGATTTGTAGAGCTGTTAGTCTTCAGTGCAAATGACTGAGAGGATATATGACAAAAAACATAGAATATAACTACATCAAATTTAAGGTTTCTCTTGAGTCATGGAGTTCCTTGTTGTTGTAGGCAACTACATTATAGAACATGTTTCATGCACTGAACAAGCTTACCCAAAAACTAGAGTTTTGGTTTTGCTCCCGCTACTCCTCTTGGAGAGGTGCTCCTAGACTTGACTCTTCTGATGGCTACAAACCTTTAATTACCAGCCAAAATATTTTTGTGGCCCTTTTATAGTCATTTATTCTTTTTCCAACATTGCCCTTTAGCTTGTGTAGATTTTCTCCATTTTTGGTGTTTAGCCCCTTGACACATTTATAGACAGCAACCATATCTCCTCTTAGCCTGTGTTTTCCTTAACTAAACATGTCAAGCTCTATTAGCTTTCTTTTGAAAGACAGACTCCGTTTCCTTGATCATCCTTCTAGCCTTTCAGTGCACAGTTACCCATCTGAATAAATCTTTCTCAAAAGCAAGTGAACAGACTTATGCACCACATTCCAATGAGGTCTCACCAGTAACTTGTACTTTAGCACTAATTCTTCTTCATCTTTCCTTGAAAGATTTTGCCTGAAATATCCCCAAATTACATTTGCCTTTTACATAATCCCTTCATGTACTTATAGTCTCATAGCCATTCAATGACCAACAAATATAGTCAGGTGTTTCTACTCTTCTGTTTTTTTCCAACTTATGAGTTTTTAGCTTATAAAAAGGTTAGGGTCTTGTTGCACATTGCACTTTGAGCTGCTCAGCTGTTGATTGGTGTTAGGGCCCTGTTACACATTAATTTAGGTGGCAGCTGGAGCTTCCTGGGATGGCTGGGACGTGGGAATGTGCTTTTGTGCTCTGCTGTTTGCACAGGATTGCACCCCTGGGGTTTGGAAGATCATACCCCTGGGGGCAGAAAGGGGATCTGGCTTGGTGCCAAAACTTACCCCTGGCCACTAGGGGGTGGAGAGTTTGTCCACACAGAACAGGATGGTGGAAGAGGGGACACTGCATCCCCGGATGCTGGAGGACTGCAACTTGGGCAACTTACCTGTGGTCACATATTGATGGAACAGAGCTGGGTAACATGGATCAGAGATAAACCTGCCCTGGAGTGGCGTCATTTTAAGTTGCCTAAAATGTACTTAAAACTAATTTCAGATGTTAATATATGGAAAATAGTGGGGTTAAGAGCTCCAGAAACCTTCTAAAATTCATGTGTAACAAGACCTTAGAGTGGTATAGCCATGATGGTCCAGGAATTATGCAAGAGGCAAGGGTATTTGGGAGAAGGTGGGGTTCATATATTTTATTGGACCAATGCACAGTTGGTATAAAGCTTATTTAGGTTATAGCTGATTTTTTTTTGTTATCAGTCCCTAAGTCTGTGACCTTGTACTTGGTATTATTGAATGTCATCCTGTTTTTTTTTATTCCAGTCATCAAGGTCATCTATCATTTTCCATGCAGAAATGTTCTTAGAGGTAGTATAGGAATCGATTATTATAATTAATACAAAAGAAAAGAAGGAAGAAACAGTCCTGGGCTGCAGCAGAGAATATTTTGGTTATGTAGTATAAGTTTTAGTAATATAAGAACAGACAGGAAAATGGAAGAGTCTGTTGGGGATGGTGAGGAAATCAGTATTCGCATCACTATCTGTTCATCCTTTTAAGACTGTTTTAAGAATAATGAGATCTGTTTTCCTATTGGATTCGATGACACACTAGACATCCTTGGAATATGTCACATTGCTGCTCTCTTACTAGACCTTCCTCCCTTCCAAATGATGTTAGGAATCATTTCCTAGAAGGAAGGGTAGTCCACGATATATACAATATATTGTATAGCTTGAAATAGGGTTCATTCAACAGCTACTTTCCACAAGGTTCTTATATAATCTGGCCTGGTCTCTGTATTGCAAATAAGCCTGTATAATCTTGGACAAATTACTTTGTCCCTGTGAGCCGAAGTCCCCTATGTGTAAAATCCCCACTAAATAGTATTGTACCAAACTTTGCAACCCCAGGAACTGGCACAGGGAGCCTGCACAGGAAGTTCCCACTTCTATATAGGGGATGCTGGGTTTAGGGTCAGAAGCCAATGGACTAAGGAGAGGAGAACAGGCAGAGGTAAAAAAAAAAGTTAACATTAAGGACATTCACTTAGGACCTGGGTAACAGGAAGTAAATGATGACACTGTGGTGAATCTCACCCGTGAACAGGTATATCTCACCCATGAACACCGTGATATATACACCTGAGAACCTTAAACCTTCCCACAACTCCAGAGGGCTCCAAACCAGTCTCTGGTCCCATAAAATACTTAACCACCATCTGCTCAGGCTCCACATCTGAGCCCCGGTGCTGCAGCTTCAAGTCCTAGCTCTGCCTCTCCTTCCAACTCTCTTGCCATGCATTTCCCTCTCTGTCATGCAACCTATGCTCTGCCGCAGCTCCTTTCTCTTCCTCCTGCCCTCTGCCACCTTCTGGGAGTTGTAGTACACATTGTAGTTCCTTTCTCCAGTCCTCAGGAAGCTTCTCAAAATTGTAGATCACATCACAACATTACAGTACATGACATTTAACATCACAGGACATTACAGTATTTTCCCCTCTTCACAAAGGTACCATGAGCATGAAATACGGTGGAGCCCTCAATACTATGGTGATACAGCCCATATAAATGGAGCAGGGATAGATTTTGTGTTTGTCTTTGACTATTTTCCTGAGTCACCCTAGGTGAAATGCTGCATTCATATTTAGGGCAAAGCTTCTGCAGAAGCCAAGAGAAGTCTGCTTGTACTGCCCTTAGGTATCTAAAGAGGCAGTGTGAGGTATGAGGTGCTGCTTGGAAATTAGTTCTGAACTATGTCATTATGCTGAATATCATCCAAACTCAAGGCTACATCTGACTCACTAGATTTGTGGGACATTTTTAAGACATGGTACAATACAGCATTCGCATTCAAGCTACAGCGCCTGCTGTCACTCTTCTTTAACCACATCGTATCATGTTATGTTATTTTGAGAAAATGCAGTGAGATTGTTCAGATACTCAAGGTCTTAATAAGCAACCCATTTAATACAAACCATTAACACATGTACCATATAATAGAGGGACATGACATTGGTGGTTTGTTTCCTTTTAAATCATTAACTGTCCATTAGCGAGACAGTTTAATTATGGCTTTATAAGGCTGAGCTATTGCTAAGAGCTGGTAAAGAGTTGTTGTCATAAAGAAAGTGGAGCAGCAGCGAGATGTTTGCAAGAGATTTGCATTTGAGGGAATAAACCCATACAAACTTGTCAGCTCCCTGATGTTCTCCCCTGGACCTGGAATCATAAATCTCCAAGCAATCTGGCATTGTCTAGTGCTGAAGTGTACAACTAGAGTTACCCTAAAGCAGCAGCAGTCAGGCTGGAAGTAGCAGAAGGGGTTAGTTCTGTAACTCTTTCTTAAACTAGATACAGGGATAAGTCCAGCTGCCACCTCTGATGTTACTGGGCTTCCTCCATTGTCCAAGCTAGTGAAGTTCTATCGTTAATGTGTGAGATGGGAGTTAATGCCATAAAAGCAGAGCTGCTCAGTGGGGGCTTCTTAAACTACAGGGCATAGGGCAAAAGGGGTGCCAGATTGGAGTCAGTGCTATGCAGGGTCCCTATTTCTTTTCCAATGGAGGAAGGTGGCATTACAAGCACACTGGACTACTTCAGGGCTATTTAACTGCTGCCCCATATACTGATCCCTACTTTTCTTTCCCACCTGCTCATCTGTCTTGTTGTCATTTACTGCAAATACAGTTGTTGGTGATGTGAGGCCTTATAAGGACTAAGTAACAGCTGACTGATCCCTGGGCCATGTATTTGGTTCTGGTTGCTTGTGGAAAGTCCAGGCTTGTCTTGTTTTTACAGATACAAGCTTGGCACATGCAATACAAGCAATCAAAGCACTGCTCCATCCTCAATCCTCACTGGGAGTGGTCATATCTGATACTGAGGAAGTAGTGCAGTTTCCATGCTTGCTCATACCTGGTGCTCTTGCTCTGATTGCCCTCTACAAGAACCAATCAATTGTGCTGGTGGCTTTGTGATATGGACATCTATCTACCCTGCACTGGGAAGAGATCAACTCGTTTTAATTAAGTTTACCCAAGTTAGAATTTAATGGAGCAAAATGTAATTATCCAACTTGGAATTTAGTGAGAACATCACAATTAACATCATCTAGTCTAGTGAAAAGTACAATTGGATCTTTAATGAAGGTAAGTGGTCAGGCTCTCTATTTTGCATTTCATCTAAGAGGCAGCACCTCATGCTAAGCCATGAGCACTGATTTAGTGAGAGAAGTGTCAACTAATGAACCACCAGTCCCATTTCTTTCAGCACTTAGTTCTGATCCAGCATAAGCTTGCTTACTTTATGAGAGTTAAATGCTTCACAGCACAAGGTCATCCTTTACATTTAAAGGGAAGTGAACATGAACATGACAGTGATAAATAAAAGGATTTTTTTCCATAAAATTATGGATATTTTTCATCATTTTTGCCCACCGCTGGAAAATTTTTCATACAGTTGGATGGCTAGCCCCAGAGCTCAAAGGCATAGATGGAAAAGAAATGCTGTTTTCCCCATAGGAGAAAAGAGAAAAAGCATGCTTCATTGGGCTTAATTTACATGAATTGCAATTTTGTTTACCCATAATTTTGAGTGCTGGGCTGTGCTGCATAATGATTTTTATGAGTGATATTATTCTGTTAATGTAATTGCATTTATAAGAGAATAAATGAACCAGGCATAGTATGTCACCTGTATTATTCCATAGAAAACCTGGGTAGATAGGAAATTAGCATTAAACAAGGTAGATGAGGGGTATTTGTGTGAGATGGATCAGGAGCTGTTTTGGAACAAGCAGTGATCTGTTCAGGGGTCCTACACAGCTCTGGGTTTTCAGCCCCAAGTTTCTAAATCACATAGAGAAATGACTTCACTGGACAAGCCCCACAGAAGGTAAAGCTAAGTCCATAGGGTCTAGCTCCTAGCAGCAGGGTTGGTTTTGCTACACCTGATAGTAGAAATACTACTGAGTGCCAAGGCTGATCTAGCCAATCAAAGCTGGTGGAGCTAACTATGAAACCAAGCCAACACAATGTGGGTGCCTAATACACATGCTAATTAGAAATCTCCCGCATGGCCTCATTGTCATGTTTATAATCTATGAATCTATAAGCCACTGCAGGTTTAAAAATGGCCACTGGGGAGCTTTATCTAAACCTTGTCAAATAAGATTTAAAGTGCCCCGCGGCCATTTTTAAACCCGCGGGGGGTTAATACATGTGACCGTGAGACATTTTAATTAGAGTGGCTCTCTGGGAACTGCTCTAATTAAGCCCCCGCTCCCAACCCCTGAGCACATGTATAGGCAGCCATGGTGTTCACTGAACAGGAATAAGCAGGCTGAGGAAAGCCACCTTCGAGCACCCGAGGCAGGTCATTAAAAACTGGAAGACTTTAGCCATAACAGGGTATACTGCTCACTACGTTCTCCCCAAGAAAATGTGTTTATGGTTTCATGTCTCAAGCGCTAGGAAGTAGGAAGAAACAACTGTATAGATTATTATAAGGGCTTATATTTTTTAGTTCTAGAATCTGAGACTATATGAGATTTTGGTACAGATTCAAGTCACGCATCCTTTTTAAGTGGAACAGAACCCATAGACCGCATTCATCTTGGCTTTTATCACTGCTGTGACACCTGGTTACTTATAGGAAGAGCAACCCTCTGGCTCTGTCTACTGTCTTCCCTGTCCCTATTAGGCACCCTGCAAAAGAATGGCCTGCTATTCTGTCTGGCTCTCCAGGCTCCAGAGAAGCAACGGATCCTATCTCTCTTCCCCACCCTTCCTTCACTCTTCGCTTGTGTAAGAACTAAGAAGAATTTAGGCCTTTGTTAATTTCATGCTAATTTAAGCACATCAAACCATAAGGGATGGATATATTCTGTCTTTGGCTCCAGATCTTCCACAAGGGATATCAAGATTGGTTCCCATTAGCTTTTTCCTTAAATGCTTTACTTGGATGCATTGGTGGAGTTAGAAAATGCAGATGTAATTGGGGCACAGATTGTAATCAATTACTATTAATTCCAACATCAACATTAGGAAGGGCCAAAGGAAAATACACTTTTCTAATAATTCTTTTAAACTTAATTAGTTCTACCTGCAGAGGCAAATATTGAAGCTTTAATGAAATTTCTAACCGATTCCTCCAAGCTGCTAAGCAATTTAAAGAGGAGGAAAAAAAAAAAAAGAGAGTGTTTCTGAGCAATAGCCTTACAAACTATGTCTGGCAAAGAGATTAAAAATAAACAGAAAATATTTTAATACTAACAAAATATTCAAAAGCTGCAGTTTATATTGTTGATAAGTAGCAGTACTCCATCTCTTTCTTTCCCCCCACCCCAGTTACATATAGTCAATAGCTGAACTCTTCAGTCCTTTATATTCAAATGAATATTTCCCACCAAAATATTTATTCAAATCAGAATGGTAGTGATTTTCAGATTCTCACAGGCAAAGTGGAAACAGAAAGATAAATGACTTTCTCACATTACTCCCCTGTTATTGTTACCATATATTGTGTGATGTTCCCTCATTATCTGTTGGTACACAAATCCGAGCAATGCATAATTTGGGAACCAAAAGCAAAATAGCAAAACATTTCTCAAGATGTTTTCAGCATTTTCAGATTCAGATGAAGAGAAAAATGCATCTAACCTTGGCTGGAACGAGGCATTAGCATTCTAATCTTGTATCTGTTTCTTGAGCTACTGTTACAGACAGGCAGCCAAATTCTCTGCTGAGATCTCACCCTTTTTTGCCATTCAGGCAACAAAAAGGGGATGGATTCTGAATGCAAAAGGCCAGAGGAGAATTATTTTTCTGACAGAATGATGTGCAGCAGAGCCCTGCACCACCAAACCCCATCCTCAGAGTTGCAGTTGTATTGGAAGATAGAGAGGAGAACAGCAGAGCAAAGCTCAACTCAATCTCTATTCCCTACTGTCAGGACTCAGGGAGGCCTAGTAAATGCTTTCAGTTTTGCTGAGGTGGGGCCCAGTGCAAAACAGCCTTCAGGGTGAGAAAGTCACTGTTAGCTCCCTGACACCTTCCTCTCTTTCCAGTACTGAACAAATCTCTGCTGGAGGAGAGAATCTCTACAGTTATAATTCCTGCCTACAAGTTGTCTCTGCCCTCCATCATGGAAAATGCGAATTCATACATGCGAGTAAGAGTAGATGAAAATGAACTGCAAGAAAGTGAATTTGGGAAGGCAGATAGCGAAAACAGGTATCCAACTCTCATTGCGAGCCGATGCTTTACATTTTTACATTGTGAACTGTGTGGTTCAGGAAGAGTTGAATGTCACAGGAGAATGTTGAAGCAATAGTATATATAACTATTACAGTCCTTTTCTCCATGATGACTCTTTGCTGAAACTCAGGCCACAGTTCCTTCTTTCCAGGACTTGTCAGAAGGTTTTAGGCAGGAGCATTAAACCTTATGGCAGCTGTACAAAAATATCCCAATAAGAATGTGTTAATGCAGGGGTGGGCAAAATGCAGCACGCGGGCCAGATGCGGCTCCCCCAACCATTCTATCCAGCCTGCAGGGCCCCTAAAAAATGTATAAAATTAATATTTATCTGTTCTGGGCTGCCTGTCACGCAGCCCTCGACGGCTTGCCAAAACTCCGTACGCGGCCTTCCGCCCAAAATAATTGCCCACTCCTGCATTAATGGTTCCTAATCAACTTGAAAAGAGAAAGTACCATACTTTTGTTGGTAAGACAAATATATCAAGCACACAGAAACCACTGTAAATAATAATAGTACTAGCAACAGCAAATAGTAAATACCACTTTGAAAACAATGGGTATATTTTTAAAAAGGTATTACAGGCCAGATCCTAATCTGACTATGAGGTGTCTAAGTGACATGTAGGCACTTTTGTATGATTCTAGTCCATCCTGCTTTCCAGTGCATAAAAAATGTAATTCAAAAGATGAGTTGGTTGTCCTCATCTTCACTGAATTTTGTGACTTTGTCTTAAGGCTAAGATGAAGGCATGTTAGAAACATAAACAAATTAACTCCAGTTAACTCCAGTGCCCAAGTCTTAGGCTTTTTGCTATGGAGGGTGATATGTTTTGGCCAGTGTAGGCACCTAGGCACCCTCTGTGGTTAATGGAGAGAGTCTGAACATGCTGAAGTGCCTCAAATGGCAGGCTGAATTGAGACTAGACCCCCCATGGCCTTCCATGTCCTGAAAAAACACTGACTTCTTGACTGTTGAGCAAAATTTGGTGGCAGCCATTCTGAGCTGAACTCAATACTGCCAATCAAAGTGAGACATGATTCTTTTAATACCCATCAGCTGTGACCTCCCAGAGGACTTAGCACCACCCAACAAGAATTTGAACCACAAAAGAACCTAGGCTGATATTAGTTTCCATGGTACCATTAAGTGCTCCTGTTGAATTGCCGAGCATGATCAGCAGCCCTAGTATAGAGATCTAGGGAACTTTGCAGGCCAAAAGTAAATTCAGACCTAATGAATTTGGACACTGAGGGTGTCTCTACACATGCATTTACATCACATTAAATTGACTGCATAATAAGTTACTGCACAATAAGTGGAAATAGGCCTATGTCTACACATGCAGGCATTAAAGCACATTCATGCTGTGTGTGGTCTGACTTGGGACTGAAGTCAGTCCCAAATCAGTCCACACACAGTGTTACTGTGCAGTAAGGCATCTACATGTGTATTACTGTGCAGTAACTAATTGGATGTAAATTTGATACCTGCATCATGCAGGTATCAAATTTATTTCCAAGTCAGAGTAAGTTGTCATAGTTACTGCACAGTACGGGTGTGCATGTGTAGATGTGAACCCATACCGTGCAATAATTTTTGGTTACTGTAAAGTAAATTAAGTTATTGAGCAGTAAATGTGCACATGTAAATCTATCCTAAGTGAGTTTTGTGATACTGTCTCATTTTTATCTATCTTTGGGTCTTAAGGTCCTAAACTGCAGCTAAATCCCATTCTGATGCCTAAAGAAACAGTTTGAATCCTGCCTTTGTTTTTTTGTAGTCTGACTATAATCGAATTCATTATAGAGCTTCAAGGGACCTCAAAGGTCATCTAGTTCAATCCCCAGCACAAATATATGGATTATAGTGGATGACACCTGTACTTTCCAGAGCTTGGGAAGAATGGCAACATCTTGGTCCTTTCCCCAATACTACAGCATTTTGTCAGCAAATAGTCAAGGGAGATCCACAACCAGCATGATTCCAGCTCTTGCATTAATAGATTATTGGTTCCTAACTGCTGTTAAAAAAAAAAGGAATAAAAGAAAGAAATCTGTAGTCTGTTTCAAAATGTAGTGCAGGTATTGAGATCAGCAACTAAATACCTGTTCCCAATCATTCCTGTAAAGCTCTCACTATAAAACAATCTCTGTCTCTACCCCTCAATAACCACAGCTGAGTCAAATCAAACTGCAAAAACTCTTCCCTTACTCTGTCCTTCTTTATGCTCTTTTGACCATGACAGATTCCCATTTTGCAGTAGTAATCTCTAGGTTATTTTAAATTCCTTAGGCTCGGTAGTCTCTAGAGTTGACGGATGCTCAAAGCCCAGCTTCCCTCTGGGTTGTAAGGAGCAAGGAATGGAGCAAACACTGCTATAATAGAAGGCTTCCCTTGTAAGGAAACGTGGATTAGCATTCACCTACTGAAGCAGAAATCCTTTTGGAATCTAGCCTACAGATTAAATACCTACTGGTTATACAATGATCAGCCACTAAATCCACACATTTGTCTTTATTATTATAACACCCCTGCCTGTTCTAATGGCCTGACCTCTTGGGAATTGGCTGGCTGTGGGGTCTGACCATTGGGCAGCTTGTCTCCAAATGAAAGCTTCCCATACTGTGTCAGAAGCAACTCCTGAGCATGTCTGCCCCACCCTATTTCTCAGTGTTTTTGCCTTGAATTCAGCCCATGTTCAAAGATAGTCAAAATCTATGTCTCTTGCCCATTGCTTCACACTCATTTCGTAAGCCAAAGTCAAATACTGCAATACAAACCATGTGGTTTATAATATCTTCATACATGACCGCACACAACCTAGAAGAACAGAATTCTGATCCCAGTAGAAGTGTCTATATCCTGCTGTTTTCATGTAAATATTAAATATTAAATAATCACAATAAAACATTTTCAGTGTGAGGTAGGGGTTCAGTGGGTAGAGATGGGTGAATTTCAAATCACTTGGAATCAGGGTTTGGTTCAAAGATGTAACCAAGTGTTAAAGTGCTTTGCTGATGCCCATCAAATTATTGAAATGTAGAAACTTCAGTACCAGAACAAGGCAGCAGTCCCCCCCCTTACACAGTTTCCCTTTTTCCAACAGTGCTCAATAGAGACTAGTGACCCAAAGAATGACTTAAGACATTTCCAAGGGAACAATTATGGATTAAGCTGACCACAGGAACTTTAGTATTTGGCTTAAACTATGAAGCTTAAGTCACTTTGTTTGTAATACTACTCTCTAGTATACTGTGGACACTCTTATTACCTCTTTGTTTTTTGGGTTTGTTTTTTTCTTAATCCTACAAAGCTGTTGGCCTGAACAATTTCTTATTGCAGTGAGTTTCACAGACTAAATATGTTAGGGACAGTGTGTCTGATCCATTGATTATATGTATGTCCCATTCTTTATGTATCTTATCATTGAATTTCTTTAACTCTGCAGCAATGATCTGTATACATGGAGTCCCAAGTTCTTTTTCTCAAAGTAGAAAGATGTGTTTGCCACATGCACTTGCAATTCAAATTATCCCTGTCAAGCAATATGACCCTGCATTTGTCAATACTGAATTTCATTTGTGATTGTGCTGTCCATTTAATTGGCTTAGCTCAGACTCTTAAAAGTGCCTCACCATCTACTGCTTCTTGACAAACAAAAATAACTTTGTCTGACCTGTGAATTGTATCACAGCACTGTTCATCCCCTTTTTCCATATCATGAGTAAAATATGGAACAATATATACCCAACCCAAGCGTTTCAAGATATAAATTGACCCACAATTAATGGTGGTTGGGAAGGAACTTTCCTTGTGGAAAGCTCCTTCCATAATTCCCTCGTATAGGAATCATGCACATAATTTTTAAATGATTGATACTAGCCATTGTAACATACAGGATACTGCTCTATATGGGCAACTGGTCCAATCTGATGTGACAATAGCTATGTTCCCAAACTTCAGAAATTTAAAGAAGATTTAGTTAAGCAGATTGGCAGGGTGAATATTTTAGGAACTATATTACACAATCCTAGTGGCTTGGATTCCCTAAACATAATACCCTACTCTATGGCGGAGCAATAGGATATGAAAATGGAAGCATGTCCCCCAGCATTGCTATGTTTTACAAGGAGCATTGCAAATTGTAAAAGTTAATTCCTTAGCTTTGACAGTCTTCATGGGCTTTTATTTTTTCCCCAATCTTATACATCACACTAATTCAATTTATCTTGTCCATTTTACTCAAACAACTGAAACAGATCTCTGGTAAATTAATGTGCTATAGATAATTTGGAATGCAGTGCCAGAATTCAATGCACACCAGCACTACTGTATTACCTAAGGATATAAGATTTTAATTTAAAAAGTTAAAGGTCCATAAATCACATTCTATCTACACTTGTCAACGTTTCTGACAACCTGCTTTAACATCTGGGATTATTTCCTTCTTTATCACAGAAGAAATATTTTAGTTTAACTCCCCTTCACCCTAAAAGGTACAGAGGGAACCTAAACTTATTTAGGAAGAGAAGGAGAAGACACCAAAACACACATGTAAACTGAATAGCTGCCTTGCTTTCACACACACTATTCTAACATTTGGGAGTCATCAAACTTCAGTATGGATGTGAAAATGATAAAAAAAAAATCACACTATGGATATGAACAAGTATATAAATGAAACAATCAACATCAACAAATCAGCAAGTTAGCCACACCTATGGAAAAATAACCAAAAGCACAAATGCTGAATAGGAGATAACTAGCTGGTTAATAGCATTCCCAAGAAGGATATGGGGGTTTTGGTGGCTCATAGACTCAACATGCATCAGCAATGTATGCAGCCACGAAAAAAAAAAATTTGGATGAATCAATAGAAGTATTTGGTGAAGGCATGTGTGGCAATGGTGCCATCCTGTTTAGCACTGGTTAAGGGTGTCAAACATCTACCCTGTGGACCAGATCTGGCCCACAGAGCTGCTCTATTCAGCCCCTTGAGCTACTGGCAGGCCACCAGAAGTTAGGGGGAATGGCCAGGGAAAGTGACCTGCTGCAGAATCTGTGGTCCTCAGGCCCTGGTGGACATGACAATCAGCATCAGAAGGGTGAACGAAGGCTGATTAACTCCTGTTGCTCTTCACCCACATCACCTATTGCCATTTCCATAACTCTACCTTCTCATGATGGAGTCAGAGCTGGAGTGGCTTGGGACATAAGGAGGTAGCTGCTCCAGCTCTGATCCCAGGCACACAATGGTGACTCTGGCCCCAACCAAATGCCTCAGGTCAGAGCTGGAGTGGCAGCCACTGCTTTCTCATGCCCTCTGTTGGAACCCTACAGCCCATAAGGAACCCCACAGTCCAAATCCAGCCCGGGACACAAGTGAGTTTAACAGCTCTCCTCTAGTGTAGTGTGCGCAGTTCTGAGATCTGAATTTTGAAAAGTGTATGGAGAAGTCAGGCAGGGTCCAGAGCCAGGCACTAAAATGATAAAGGGGTTAGAAGGCAAGCCTTATGAGGAGAGGTTTAGATATCTAGGCAAGTTTAGTCTGGATAAAAGGGGATTAAGGGAGAGCATGGGAGCAATTTTCAAATATTTGCAAGGCTGATAAAGTTAAGGGAGAACAACTGTTCTCCCCTGCTGCCAAGGGCAGTGCGCGAAGCAATAGATCTAAATTGCAGCAAAGCAGATTTATACAACGGAAGGAAAAACTTCCTTGCTGTTAGAACAGTGAAGCAATGGAATAGATGGCCCAGGGAAGTTGTGGAATCTCCCCCCTAGAGCTTTTCAAAAAGAAGCTGTATAAGTATTGCTCTGGGATGATTTAGTAATAGCATTCATGCAGTCATGCACAGAGTTGAGCCAGATGACCCTGGGAGACCCTTCCAATCCTAGTATTCTTTGATCCTATAATTTAGGCACTTGGATTATGACCCAGATATAGTTACTGAGACAACATATGTATTATAATCCCCAGTAACCCGCGTGTGGGGAAGGGGTTGCAGCCTGCATTGTGTTCCACGATGTCCTGACTGCACCGCTGTCAACAGAGAACATAGGTAATGCAAAGCTTTGGCATGTCTACACTTTACCGCAAAAAAAAGAGACTGTGGTGTAGTTGTAGTCTAAGAAGCTGCTGCCCACGAGAAACAGGATGGGAGAGAAGGCCCCAGGTGCCATTCTGCTTTTCCCTGAGCCTGAAATATAAATTCCAAGTGTCTGACAGCCCTGCCTCTACTGAAGACAAAAGCAAACCTCCCACAGGGCTGGGATTTTCTGAAGAGGAAAGAAAAAGACATAAGGAAAACATTTTTCTTAAATATTTGCAGAGACCAAAGATAAATTAAAAGCCATTGCCGCTGCATCTATTTATTGTAATTGAGGCTCTGTTCCTCTGTTTATAGCCTGCCTTACCTCTTATTCTCATGCACTTTTAAAATAGGATGACCCCCAAAAGGGATGCCTAGAGCAAGTAGGTTCTTCAAAGTGTGAGCAAGTATGGCACAATATGATTAAAGGTAAAGTGTCTTTTAAATTCAAATGAAGAATTAACAGTGTTAAGCAGAAACTGTTCTCATGGCCAGTTCGGCTAGACTAAAAATTACCCAAGGAGAGTGAACCAAAGTGACAGGACTGGGCAGGTGGTTCTCCCTACAACCAGTGGAGGAGTTAGGCACCTTTAAAGGGCCATTCAGAGTTTCTGCGGAAGGAAGCATTTAAAGACATATAAATAATAAATGCCAGGTACAGGAGTCTGTCTGAAACCCTACCCCCTTCAGAACTTATGCTTACATTAGGTAGCTCCTCTATTTGGAGGACAGACATCCAGAAAGAAGCAGCTGTTTGTGTGCCTAGCACATACCTACAGCACTGAATTCAGTACAAACCAGGACTGGTGATGTACCCTGTGCGGGCCGGGAGCGGTCCGAGGCCCTCGGGGGCGCGCGGTGGGCTGTGGCCAGCAGCCCTGGCACGTGGGTCGGGGAATGCAGGCCAGCGGACTAGAATTAGGCACGGACGCTTAGCGGTTGATTAAAGATTATTTTACTTACACCGTAGATGGTCGCGGTGCAGGCAGGAAAAACTTGCTTGTGTTGCAGTTACAGACAGACATGTGCTAGGCTCCACAACACGAACTCGAACAAGACCCGCAGAAAACTCGAGCCTCTTGAAATAACTCTGATACACACACTCTGGATACACACACTCACGAAGCTTGCTAGGCTCCGTGGAACAAGCGCACAGGGAAGGGGTTCGTCGAGGGATCGCGCTCGGCGGCGGGGAGAGGCCAGAGGTTGATCAGACCCCTATAGCCTTCTTAAGGCACACGCTGGGTCCGTTAGGCTTCGCAGCGCTTAGAGTTCTTCATGAGACGTGAAGTCCTCCTCCTCCACGAGATGGTTATGGAGTCCTCCAACTTGGGCAGAAACCGCTCAAGACTCTTATACGGCTAGCAAGCCAATCACTAGCCGCCACGTGGGAATAATTTAGAACTGGCCAATAGTGGGACACAAATTTGCATGCGGGTGGCGGGAATTCCTCTGCACCAGGGCTCTCTCTTTGCAACTGAGAAATGCACCCTGCAAAGAAAGCTCCTCGTGGCGGGAAATAATTTAGCAGTGCCGAAGCGCGCACACACAAAATCACACCCTTGGGTTGTGACATACCCTTCTTGTACCACTCAACATCTGGCCATGTGCCACCCCCCCCGCTCCATGTCCGCTCTCCCCCATCTCCAACCGCACTCCACCCCACCCCCACCAGCTCCACATCTGGCTGCACACCACCCCCACCACCCACTCCACGTCCAGCCACCAGGAGTACTCTTATTAAAAAGGGTAGAAAACCCCTGTACTATAGGAACAAAACATTCAGAGGTAACAACTATTTGGGGAAAGGATATCAAAATAAAAAAAGAAATCAATTACAGTGAAGGAACACTCCAAACTGATTTAAAGATGTTTTCACCTTGTTAAAAATCAGCCAGCTCATCTTTTTCATGTATTATCATGCTCAACACTTGGCCTATATCCATTTTAAGCACCAGGGGCCGGTCACACAGGATAATGATACTCCTGGGGAGTGGGTTGTTTAAGTCTAGTGTTTCCTACTCAAGGACAGATATAAAACTTAAGAGCTGATGCATCTGAAGAAACACAGAGTTAGTCTTCTTGCATAAGTCAGGAGGATATTTAAATATTTCTTTTTCTTTTCCCTTTTTGTTTGTTTTCTTTTTAGAATATTGCATTATAGTAAAAGGGGGTTATACAAGAAAGTCCCCTCCCATCCCCTCTCCCTTTAGTGACAAGGAATTAGGATTGTAGCCACTCAGCAAGATTTTAAGTACAAAATCAGCTTATACCTCCCCTAACATTACCTTACTTCCATAAGAAACAGGAATAACATCCTTTGGAAAACTTCTCCTGTTTTGCTACCCAGTGCATTTGCTCATCTCACCCTGATGAGTAGTGTCAAAAATTTGAATGAAAGTTTCTCAAGTACAGTTCACTGAGATTTATTATCAAGTCTCTTCTCCATATATTCAGCATGACGGAGCATCTCTTCTTTGGTTTCTGCTATATATCTATGGTCATATAATGAGTGGTTAAAGGCAGGAATATGTACTCTCGTTCTCAAACAAAAATAAACCTCAGGTTAAATAATCACTCTCAACTCAGAACTGGCACCTGAGTCTGTTGTGGTCAAGCTAAAGAAATTATAGTTTAAATTATGGGTATGTGAAGCACTTTGGGGTTGTTCCAAACCTAGGTCACTGTTAATCATTTCAACAAGCCTATCAGTTTGCTTCACATTCCAGAACAGTTATGCATTTGAATTTCCCTGAGCAGTTTATGTCTCCCCAGGCCAATTTGTTTTTATGGACATCTTGGGGACATTGGAGACAGTTTGTTGTACCTTGTTAACATAACCTGCAATAACCACTGGTACATTAATGAAGATAGCTCTACCTTTTCTATTTGTCAGCAACATTTAATTTAGAAAACACAATTAATATATGCAATGTTATTGTGTCTTTCCCTTTTATGAGCCAGTTAACTTGGATTTATTAACTACTGAAAGCACTGGAGGTTCAATCAATACAGTGTACTTCTAGCATGTGAATCAACATTATCAATCGTTTGGGCGAGATGCAAAACCTAGGAGCAGACCCCTTGAGAAGATTACAGAATTTGTGACGTTTCAAAAAAGGGAGAAATGTTTATTTGGTCTAACAATTAGAGAACCACAGACTACAGTCAAACTTTACATGTCACTATATAATGGTCATATAATTTCCAGGTCTTCTGACTGAAAACTACTTTTTGAACTACTGTATAAGAAAACCTTTATTAGCTAAAATATTACTGCAATTTATGGGAACTTCTGTACTGGTTAGTGAGAAACGAGCCAGTGAGAAACAGTTGAGCAAACCTGATATTCCTTCCAGCAGAGGTCAGTAGCACATATAAACAATAACTAATAGATTTTATTTTCTCAGAAGCATCTTGGGAACCGGCTTTCTTCTTAAATTTCTAGTGTGGCTTCAGTATTAGAATCATTGGGTGTTTCAGATGGAAGTACACCATTATAATTTAGATTATACTTTTAATACTTTATAAATTATGGTAGAACTCCTTGTAATATAAAATACAATGCTAATATGCTGCTTTGCTTTAAACATATAACTTGATTAGTATCTCTTACAGTGCATTGCTTATCGTGGGTTGAAAGTAATATTTCAAAAATCTATGAGGCCACTATTAACAAGGCTGGAATACTAATGGTTCATTTTCTTGAAAGCGCGTGTGATTTTTTTTTTTAATTGTATTTATCTACAAATTGAATGAGTTCCAGAAAAACTGAAAACTATAGCCATGCAAAATTATTAACCCAACCTCAGCAACCTCTTTTTCTTTTTGTTAAAAAACATCTAGCATATGTAAATAAACAAACATAGGTCTACATATTCTCTACATTTGGGATTTTAATTAGGTAACAAAATTAAAAATGGGAAAAAAAGGAAAAATAGGGAAGTGTGATAGTCAGTCAACATCATTGAATAGCAAACAAAATCAATCACTGAATGAATATGCCTACTTTTGTTTGCTGTGAAGTTTGCAGCTGAACTATTAGTTATTGGCCTTTAATGGACAACATCAAACTTCATACGTAAGTACCTTTTTCTTTGGCAATACATGTAAGACATTCATCACTTATTATTAGGACTGAGCAAAATTTTCTGTTGAAATTGTATCTGATGAAAAATTAGAGGATTTGACTATTTATAATTGTCATCATATCATGGGAATTTAATCATATCGTGGAAATTTTCATCATATTGAAAAATTGAAAACCATAGGCTGGATTCTTTGGGCAGAGTCCATCTCCAGATTGTGCAGTGGCTTTCTCTCCATGGTCTTAGGCAGGTGTCTGGATGTCTATCTTGCTGGGATCATTTGATCCCTGCAGACTTCCTGCCTGTGGCAGGGGTGCTGGACTCGATCTCACGAGGTCCCTTCCAGCCCCTAATGCCTATGTCTATGAAATCTATGTCCTGCTGAAACATGAGCTGTTCTCTTCCATGCCTAAAAGGCACTATCTGCTCCTTCATTCCCCAAGCATAAGCTTTGTGCAAAATGGCACAGCTGGCATGGTAACCTCAACTGTTCAGACCCTGCAGCACTCACAATAAGCATATGATTATGATCGTCTCTCACAAATAGGGAGAACAAAGTTGAAAAATGAAGATATGCTTGGAGATGAAAGCATGATGCCTTTCATTCATTTTAAAGTGAAAGTCAGATAGGAACAAAATGCCATGGTGAACCCTAAGCGAGGAAAGCATTAGGTGAAGAAGGATTGATTATTTTAATGTGTTCCAAGAACAAGAATTGTAGTAATTTTCCTTTTCCTGATCACATTATAACAGGACAAATATCACTCCTGGGGACTGAAGAGGTCCAAAGATTTCTCTAAGAAAAGGTCAGCTAATAACTATGTATCAGAAATAGGAGATACTAAGGGCAGAATCACATTTCATTGTGTGCACCTAAATGACAGTTACAAACTGTGTAAATGCCATCTTTGGCACCTACTCACAGTTTGCTGTCCTATTCCACGTGCAGGGTAGACACAAGATTTCATCGAACTATGGAGCATGCTCAGCAGCTTGTGCTTTAGCCAGGTAGGTTAAGAGGAGGAAAAGGGTAGTTCTCCCATAATTTGTCTCAGTAATGGTCTGAGTCACTCACTAGGGAGGTAGAAGAGCTAGATTTTAGGTAGGCCCTCCACTTTACTACATAATATGATTCCCAGAGCAGTGCTTTAGACACAGGTCATGTGCTTAGTATTAACCAAAGCCTCCATCAGCTCTTGATTTTGAAGATGGCCCTCTAGGCAGCCAAGAGAGGGAAATGTGTAGAGTCAGGAGGAAGAGAGCAAGCTATAGGGTGTGTGCCTCAGCAGTATGGCAACCCTGTATGAGACAGTCCCTGCCGCAAAGAACTGACAACCTCTGCAGAAGAGATGGACAATGTGTGAGAAAATGAAGCATACCATTAGCAATTTATAATGGTAAGTGTGTATTTGTTGACTGCATACCCTTATTTAGAAACATGAGCAGAGAGGCTGTTCTTACTGTAATTACAACACGTTAGAGCAGATTCGATTCATCGAGTCTGCTGCAGCATGGTAATTATTGCACTCTAGCAGACTCCAGCATCATGTGTATAAGTGTTCACATGCTGAAAAATGGTGGCAGCGGCACTTTAACTAAAGCTTATCAAACAAGCTTTAGCTAAAGTGCCCCACCACCATTTTTCAGCGCAAGAACGCTGATACACGTGATATACTCAAATTAGTAGAGCACTGATATACTCTAATTAAGCCTTCCTCCCCTCCCCCCTGAGCATGTCTATAAACATCCACAGAATCATAGACAATGAGGGCAGGAAGGGACCTCAGGAGGTCACATATAGTCCAACCCCCTCTTCAAACCAGAACCCCCCCCAACTAGATCATCCCAGCCAAAACTTTGTCAAGCTGGGCCTTATAAACCTCCAAGGATGGCAATTGCACCACCTCTCTCGGTAACCCATTCCAGTGCTTCACCACCCTCCTAGTGAGATATCACCCTTCAGCACCATCCTCCTGGACTGGCTAGCCCCCATTTGTATGCATGCTGAATGATTTGGGGGATATTCATACCTCTTTTTACTGTTTGTTGGCCTGGGTTTTACTGTCTGGGGTTAAAGTGGGCAGGTGGATCCCATTTTGGGCTCACTGATGCTCCCTTCTAAAATGAAGTATGTCGTTTCACAGGTATTACTAATGGACAGTTATACAAACATCACTGAAAGGTCAACACTCACAATAAACTTTGCCAAGATCTTTAGTGAGGTACCCTCCGTTTTAAGGCGGAGGTGGTTTATGTGTGAGAAGCAAGCGAGATTCTAGACAAAAGTTATTCCCAGGATGGCCTTGTGATTTGTCAAGTACTCAAAGGGAAAGTGTGTGTGAGCACAAATCCCTGTAGTGGGTTCAGGTAAGAACTAGATATTCATTACATCTCAAAGAGCTGAAATCCATGAGCTGCTGTTGAGTAGGTATTGTTCTTCCCTCTTCCAAGTGAATGCAGTGGTCGTGACACTTCTGGGAGGTAGAAGAGAGAGTTTTAGTGCATTCAGGCAGCAGGGAGAAATTGAACTTATATATTCTAGTCCCAGTGTGTTTGTGCTAAACTTTGAGCTATTGCCAGAGACAGCTGTAGCAAGGTGTGGGGGCTGGGGCAAATCAGCCTGTGCGGGGACTATATGCGGTGGCAGAGAGGGGCGCGGGGGTGACAAGCAGCCAGATGCGAAGGCTGCCTGGCACTGTGGGGCACCCCAAAGTGTGGGGCCTGGGCCAGTTGCCCAGATTTTCCCCCCCTAAGGACAGCCCTGGCTATTGCACAAGGTGTCTGACCCCCAGGAAAAGAGCTGGCCACTCCTTGTGTTTTAAAAGTACCTAGGGCACTTGCTTCTTGGAGAAGGTCAAGGGCTGTGAGTCCCCAGAGCAAAGAAGTGCCTCCCAATAGTACTGAGTTATTTGACTGATCCTGGAGAGGCAGTGTTTAAGGCTGAACTCCACGTTTCCCACTGGCTACCCAGAACAGCTCCTTCCTCAGCGTGCTGCCTGTGGTGAGTCCCATTGTGAGGCATCTAACTTTCTCCAAGCATTGTATAATGGGCCTAAAAGATGCCTAGGAGATAAATATTGTGACACTAAGTGGTACAGAGCCTAAGTCTCTTTGGGGTTCTTGGTGGGAGTGTCTTGCTGAAGGTCATATTGGAAATGAGTGACTGAGCAGGCAGAGCACGTAAATCCCTGGCCAGTGCAAGAACATCCTTCCTTGACCTCAGGTTTTTTTTGTTTTTTTCAGAAAGCAAAGTCATGGAAAAATGCTGGCACCCCTTTTCCAAACACACACACTTCCTCATCACCCAGAAAGCTAATATTTCCCGTGTTGTATTTTGTAACAGAAAAAGCTGAACTGAGGGCAGAGAGAGAGAAAGATGAAATGATGCAATATCATAGCATCATAGAAATTAGGGCTGGAAGGTCGTATAGTGATGCACCTGCCAACGCAGAATTGTTCCTGAGAGAGCCATTTCCAGTGCTTTGTCTACTCTTGTTTTAGATTACGGCACTATTGCATATTTTAATAGATCTCACTATGTGAAGGTTTGGCTTGATATTCAGCTTAAATCTTCTTCCCCTATATTTCATCCCATTATTCTAGTTTCTATTAAGGCTCTTTAAATGAGATTCTCTACCGCATTTACAGTGGTCTGTGCTTCAGGAAAGAAGCAGAATGCAGTGCAGGAAGCTGAGTGTAATAGTAGTTGATATATACTTTGCCCTCCATATACAGGGCTGACTTGTTTAACCCATCCTTTCCCAACTTAGTTCTTTCAATTTTCCTTCCTAAAACAAGGCCACTAGCCATGTTACTTACTCTTCTCTAAATATAAGACATAACGTTATTTTAGCTAGGTTCAAAAAGGGACTGGACAAATGCTTGGGGGAGCACTGCATCAGTCGCTATTGAGCGTGGCAGTTAGGGGTACACCCAGCTGAATCAGAGCTTCCTTGACCTTCAATGCTGGAGGCTGAAAATGAAAGAGGAAAAGTGGGGGAAAGAAACCCTGGATCATACCCAGTTCATTCTTCCTTTCAGCATCCACTCTCTGCCACTCTGTGGCACAGGATACTGGACAAGGTGGATGTATGGCAGCAGCGGGCAATTATTTCGAGTGGAGAGCTGTTTACTGAGTTTTAGCAAGCCATCAAGGGCTGCATGACAGGCAGACAGGGGCAGGTAAATATTAATTTTCTAAATGTTTTAGGGGCCCCATGGGCTGCATTTTGCCCACCCCTGATGTATGGTCTGACCCAGTAAATGGCAGATTTTATGTTCTTATGTTTCTAACAGAAGAAGAGCCATTTACTGGGTCAGACCATACATCCACCTTGCCCAGTATCCTGTCTCACAGAGAAGAATCAGTAAGCATTAGCTAGAGTTCTCTGGTCCCTTGGACCCCTTAATATTAGCCTTTGACTTGCACTTCCATTCCTGTTTCTTTATGCTTTGCCCCAAGCATTCAGGTGTTATACAGTTAGGGTGAAGTTACACATTTCACTTAGACCATACTGGGTGCATCTGCATAAGATGCTATGTTGCCGTAGCAATGAGCTCCCCCACTATAGCATGTTCCTATGGCAATATAGTGGCTAAAGTAACTGTTCGCTGCCAGCACAACGCAGTAAGGGCTGTTACCGAACTGTCATTTAGTGCTTCCAAAAACAAGTACTAAATGACGGCACAGTAACAACGGCACTGTAGGGACACGTGTAATTGCGCCCACTGAATCTGTGAATTGTTAAGCAGTGTTAAAGTTAGACTGTGTTGTGAGCAGGTGCATATTAAGTATTAATACTGTTTCCTGCCTGCTCAGCTCCAAGTTGCCACTAGCAGGGGTGTGGCAAAGAGCCAGGACACCTGGTTTCTGTCCCTGCTCTAGGTGGAGGGGAGCGGCTGGGAGCAGTGCAACCTGGGATGCTGGAGGACTGGAAATTGCTCCTTTTGTTTCCGTGGAGCAGACTGAAGTTCCCCTACTATGGGCTAGGTATCATGACCTAGAATTAACCCTTACCTGAAATGACATAACTTGAAGATGCTCAGAGGTAGCATGATTTAACAAGGTTTAATGTGGAGTGGCTTGCATTTTAAGTGTCATTAGTATGGTCTAAGTGCAATGTGTAACTTCACCCTTGGTGGCCTCACTCAAGCCACGGAGGAGGGATTAGAGCTTCCTGATGCACCTAGATACATTGTGCCTATATGGCAAATAGATCTGTCTCACATTGTGGCAGTGTGTGGATGCTGAGGGCAAAAGGTAAGCAGGGCATATCTAGAATTTCCTGCCCTCCACCCCAAACTCCTTCCTTTTGAGCTTTCAGCATTCATAAACTGCCTCTAGATGATCTACACCATTCCTGTATTAAGACCCCAGCACTGATGTTTCAGTATATGTATGCTCTGACCGTTTTTTACTTACTGCCACAATATATTGCAAATTCATCTCTAATGTTATCTCACACCTTTGCTGTTTCTGGCATGCTAGGGATGCACTGAAGGCAATAAGAGTTTTGCTCTTGACTTCTAAGGAGGCAGATCAACCCTAGATTTGTTTTTGT
>NW_005842144.1:819665-823640 GCF_000455745.1 Alligator sinensis
ATTCCTGCTTTCTAGCTTTTTCCCTTAGAGTTAATGTATGTCATATGGGCTATTTTTCCATGGACTCATGATCCTAAACTTGTTCTATATCACATTCAATTTTCACACATCTTGCTTAAATGTGTGCTTTCTCTTTCCTTTGTCTTTGAAACATTTGTCTTTACTAGGATTCAGTGAAATGTTCATGTTAGTGCTGAGTACATATAGCATTGATCTGTTTCATATTGTTCATATGACCTTGGGACAGGTTGGTCAGCAGTGTGGTAGCACAGTCAGAGGACATCTGGTTTGGTCATCTTTGAGGAACTATTTATGTTTCTCACTGTCCCTCAGAAACACTTGGTCAGGGTGGTGGTGCTGCCCATCTTCTGCTTGCTGGTGGCCTCCCAAGAAATGGGGACTTGGGTTAGAGATGCTGCTCAGCTTGAGAAGGTTCAAAGTGAAATCTCCCACCTCCCACATAGATGTCCTCACTATAGTCAGTGAAGTTCTCATTCAGCAGCTGTACCCCTAACTCCCATGCTCAATAGCTATTGGTACATCTTTCCTCCAAGATTTTTTCTAATCCCTTTTTGAATCCTGCCTTTTCTTGAAGTTGTGTCACTAGGTAGCCATACATACATGAGCCATGACACCAGAAAAAGAACAAACAAGAGGGGGCTGGTCTGCATTTTAGCCGTATAATAAGAGGTGTTCATGCAGTTGATATTTGTCATCAAAAAGGGAATAGAAATAGGTCAGACAGAAGCTTTATTAAATATTGTTCTCTGTATAGGTGTATGCAACATATATTGTGCCCTTGCCATTTTAACTGAAGAAGTATAATTGTGTGGTGAGACAGCAGAGATGGTTTCTATCCCTAGTGCTGCCATAGACTTCAAGCATAACCTCAGCACGAATCACTTTATAGAGTGGATCCCAGTTTTCCCATATGTAAATGGGAAAAGAATTTGTATTTTTTGACTGGCATGTTGTAACTAATTCATTCATTGAAGTGTATAAGGATTTGAGATTTTGGATGGAAAGTTACTAAACATTTTGTATAGTAACTTGTACTTTCCCTTTCTCTAACTTCTCATTCATATGCCACTGCTGATTTAAAAAAAAAATCAAAACTCCGACTGAAGTGAATTAATTCTGTACTGTGAATGGTACACTATCTACAGTATGTGCTGTTTTGGATAAAGCTAAATGTAAAGAGAGATCCCTTAATGAAAGGAAAACAATGTTTCATGTTCCACTGAACAACAAAATATGCAGCTGGATCTCCTTTGTGTTTGATTATAAAGTTTTTTGAGACGATAAAGCCTTCTGGCAATACATCAAACCTTCCTGCTTGGTTTCAGTCTAACAACTCCAAACTGAGTACTTCTTTACAGCTTACCCAGAACATTGCTCTTTAGAATGTCCTTAGGTTTTCCTCCAGGCTATGGCAACTATAGTATATGTTGAAGGATTTGTCACTACAGATATTAATGCACCATCAAATAGAGAAATTCTTTTTATCTCTGTGTCAAATGCAAAATTATTATCACTAATACAAGAACTTAACAGTGTTCCATATTTTAAACTAATATATTTTCATTAACATAGCTCTCATCAAACTTGAGGGAGACTATAGCAGACAAACTAGGGTGACAGACATTGTTCATATGACCTTGGGACAGGTTGGTCAGCAGTGTGGTAGCACAGTCAGAGGACATCTGGTTTGGTCATCTTTGAGGAACTATTTATGTTATGATGAAGAGCACCATTTCAGCATAAAGTGAGCCAAACCAAGCTGGCAGATCTTATCCAAACTGCTCCAAAAGTCCTGTGAAACCTTTGCTATTCCTCTATCCATGCATCTATAGAGACTGCTAAATCATGGTTAATAGGCTGGCTACTTTGTGATATACACAAACTATGGACTGCACTTATTCTCTAGGGGTACCTAGTAGTACCAACTACATTTAAGGTTGTAGGCAGACATAAGTTATCATGTAAATGAATGATACTGGTATAACAGTTTTGTCTGCATGCTGCAACAGCAATGTAAATAGTGCAAAGCCATCATAACATTCAGTCTGTATCATTCAGAGTAAAAGGTACAGTGATTTAGCTCATTTATACCATTATAGGGCCCTCTATGGGGCACCTTTTGTGGCCTATAAATAGCACAGTTACCATATACTCCATTAAAGCATCTACCCATCCTGTTTGAAAGCAGTTTGAGACTGACAAAGAAGTGAATGCAATCTCTCCTGTTCACAAACTCGGAAAAATTCCTAATATGTCACTGTTGCTTCGAAATATTTATTCAACATTGTTTATTGAAATACTCTCGAAATTCTGAGAGAAGCCCCATCAGCTGGGTGTGGTTCTGGGAAAATGATTTAAGATGATCTATTTCCCACTATAAAAATGAAAAAACAGGAAAAAGAAAAAAAAAATACCTCTAGATAAAAATGGTGGGAGATCTTGGATTTTAGAACAGTTGTAGGACTTAATATTCCTCACTTGGGACTACTTTCTTGGCTTGTTTTGGAAGCAAAAATATCATATTTTCATGAGAGTTTGAAAAATCACTTCCAATGTATTGAGTGAGCTCCTGCTCAGATTTTTACCAAACCTAAAGAGCCTTGTTGTGATCAATAGGAACGTTAAGTGTTCAAGGAATGCAATATTATTAAGTACAAAAGATTATCTATTTTAAACTTCAGTTTTATTATTCTAGCAGGGTCAGCTAATGCAATTGACAACATGTTTTAAAAAAGAGAAACACTACTGTAAAAAAAAAAATCAAAGTTGGAAGGGTTTGAAACAAGGCCCAGTTTGCATTTTAGGAAAGGGGTTTTGTTTTAATTTTATCTATCAGGGCTATTTTTTTAAACAAAAACATCCTTGCAATGGTTGGCAAAAAATTTCATTTACCAAAAGCCCACTGCAAACTGCATAAGTGCCAAAAAGGCCACTTATGCAGCTGGAAAATTGCCATTTAGGCCAACAAAGGGTAGCAGAATTCTTCCTTTTGTTTATAACTATAGGCCTTCTTCAGTACAAAACCATTTGTTTGGAAAAAAAAATGTACTGATTTTATTCATACACATAAGACCTTTTTAATTCTGGCAACCTAAGCCTTTTTTTCCTTTGCTTCATGGCAGTATGGTCTACTGCTAGAATCAATATATATTGGGGTGACTTGTGGATACACTCCCCCAGAGCCATGCTGCAGTCTCTGCATATTACAGTTTTCAAATATATTTTACAGCCTCATTTCTTATTTTGCTTTTGCAGCAGCTTCAAGAAATAACAAGCCAGCAGCATGCTCCGTGTAACACATTGACCCTGCTGCATTTACATCAGAGATGAATTTGGCTCGTGGCTTTTACATCTGAATAATCCTTTTAACAAACAGTGCAAATCCTGTTCACATACATCGCATATTGCTTAACTCCACCTGAAAGGAAAATATAATCTCCTTCTCACCATAAGTAACTGTCCTTTTTCCCTTTGCTTTTCCTTAAGTAACAGCACTACCACAGCAATCAACAAATGTACCGTTTTGCTCAGGGCATACACATTCCAATTTCACTTGAACACATACAATAACACCCTTCAGTTTCACTCAAGACAAGCATAATCCTGACCCCAATCCCCAAAACCCAGGAAAATAAAGATGGAGTTAAGAGGCACAAATCGCCTAAGCTACCAAAAAAAAAAAAAAAAAAAAAAACCTCTTATCTTTTGGGGGAAGAATTACAGAGTAAAAATATTTGTTCATTTTTAAAACTGGACATTTTTTTCAGCTGTAATAGATTTTCTGTTCTCCTGGGTTTTTTTTTAAACTTTGGCAAATAGATCTACTATTCCTGTTTCCACTGAGTAATAAACAACCTCACGGTCACCCCGGAATAAAGCGGGCTTATAAGAAGTACATTAGTCCTAACACCAGGTAAAGAGCACTTCTGTGCCCTTCTTGGAATAAAATTCAGC
>NW_005842144.1:823671-826659 GCF_000455745.1 Alligator sinensis
GTAGGGAACAGTGCAGTGACTGTAATATAGGAAATGGGGCCTATATTCCTGCCTCTTCTATAACCTGTATAGCCCTGGATAAGTGGTTTCAATTTTCTGTGCTGCTTATTTCTCCCAGATCCTTTGTTTCTTCTGTCTCTGTAGAACAGTGATTCTCAGCCAGGGTGCTCCATGTTGATTTGAAGGGTACCATGAGGTATGAGAAGATTAGCAGATAAGATAAAGGTTGTCCCTGCCTGGCCAGTCCCCCAGCCCCTTCGCAAGGAAGTAAAATTAGCTTTTGAAATAAGGTGCCACTCAAGTCTTAAACGTTATGGAGAGGTGCCTTGGGTCCAATGAGGGGTGCCTTGGGTCCAAGAACCACAGCTTTGGAATGAAAACTGTGAAGAGTAGGGGCTGTCTATGCTGATCGTGCTTGTGCACTATCTACACAGTAAGGTGGTGGCTCTCAACCTTTTTAGATCCAAGGACCCCTCATTATACCTAAAGCACCCATGGAAAATGTGAGCTCTTAGCTTTCACTCAGTTCTTGAGTACAGAAAAAAGATAGAATAACTCTTCTGGTGCAAAGAACTCAGAAAGACCAACAGAGAAAAATGTTCTTAACACTATGGCTTCCTATGGGAAATATTTGGGTTTATCTCATGAATCATGAAGGTGTTTGCACATGTAACAGTGCTAATATTGTGCATGACCCTGTGGCACCCTTAAAAGGATCTCATAGCACTCCAGGGTGTCATTGAGAATCACTGCAATAGGGCCACTATTTGCATTGGGATTTATAACTGCTACATTAAAACAATCAGTCATGTTATTGTGGCGGGCCAGTAGGGGGCGCTCCTGCATTGAGCCACCCACCTCGCTGCACCCAACCACCTTCCAGGCTCCAAGTGCCTCCCTGGGGGTGCCTCACGTCTGGCTGACCCCCTTCCTGGAGCACACCCACTAGCCTGGGGGTAGAGCTGCCACCACCCAGGGCTCTGGACTGATTCTGGCTCTGTGCACCCTGGGAAACACAGACCTAGTAGACCTTGAGTGCACTTGACTCACTTCAAGAACTTGGGATGCTTCCTTTGGTCGGAAGCACAAGTAGTGGTCTCCCTTAGTCATCCGGACCAAGGGGACCCCAAGGCATAATCTAGACCCACTCCCAATAAGTCTCCCACGCTAGGTACAAAGGAGAACTTTATCGGTTGCAAGGTGTAGGGTTGGAATATGGTACAGGGTAGAGCAATATCAGAGAAATCCCATAGAGCAAACTGGCATGGCGGGGTAGCCTTTGATCACACATCTGAGTTACTCTAAGCTATATATCTAGTTAGATGTCAGGTAGCTTACTCACAAGTATCATCCAGAGGCAGGTGGGGATTCCCTCTGGAGGCAGGCAGCTCCTTGATCATGAGTTTTGAGAGAGAGAGCAAGTTTCAGATGATCCAGCTCTTCTCTCTCTCTGAGTCTTCCTCATGGCTGCTGCACCCTCCTCCTGGGCAGTCCTCAACTTATATAGCCCTTGTGACCTCATTTACCTGGTCCAATGGAGGCCAGCACCTGTTGGCTGTCAGCCAACCAATTTGAAATGCATCACTAGTTGCTGGGCAGACTGGCAGTTCTAGCTCCCCAGGGAGCAAGCCTCTCACCCAGGTATGTGATGCCAGCCACGTAGGGAGAAGGTTTCCCCCCTTCCTTAGGAATGTATCCAGCTCAGGTTACCTAAAGAGATAGTGTAAGGTGTGTACCCTCTGCAGGGCCCATCCTAACCGAATTCTCACAGAGCAGAGTTTTTGGGGAGAAACAGAGGTGGCCATCTGCCAGAGTTATGAAGAGAGAAAAGTAGTTTAACCATCTGGCCCTTTTAAAATGTTGCTGTACTAGGTTCTATATATTCTCCAATACATTGTGAATGCAATATGAATAGTATATTTGAAATACAACACAGGACTGCCTGTATTACACTCACTTCATTGTTGTACATACTACCTTACACTAATAGCCAAACATAATACTACTGACTATTAGCTGCAATAAGTACATTGTACCAATTCATGCTTTTATTTTAGGGGCCTCACCTAGCCCTGGGCCGTAATGCCACAAAGACTCTTGAACTGGAGCTCTATTGGCACAAAAGTGAAGGGGCTCCTGACAGGGGTCTACACACTGGGAATTTGCACAACTCTTGGTCTGAAAGGGTGCAGTTACATGCTACAATTAGCAAGGAGATTTTCACAGGAGTTTCTATGAGGGCTAGGTGGTAGTATAAACGTAGGGCAACGGTTTTGTCAGATTTGTTTCACCATAATCTGTTGTCAAAGCATTTGATCTCTCATTCATTCTTCCTTGTAATAAATTCTTTAACTATTCTGTTATTTTTCGGTAAATCATGATTTTGGGGCATACCTGTTCAGCAGAGCGAAGGATGAATAAGCTTACACAAACCCAGGTTGTATCTCTGGGAGCACCCTGACATGCTAGGGTTTTATCACACCAACTTTTTTTTTCCTCCATAGCTTTTAAGTGTGGAGAGGGTTAAAGTCGACAGGGAAAGCAACAGGAAAAGCATCAGAGTCCATATATATATGGGATCAGAAACTACTCATTTGGTCAGTTGTAGTAATGGGTGGCAGCGTAAACCTCTTTTGTGTGAATAAAGTTAGCAGAGATGTCAATATGAGCTTTAGAAAGCAAAGTACCATGGTTGTTCTCCTCCAGTGATAGCAAATGGGAAACGAGTATTTGCAAATAGTCATAAACAATAAAAACACCTTGGCCTATAACATTTTTCTTAAATTAACAAGAACAACTTGAACCCAGTAAACTGCCTTTAAGAGATCCTGTCCAGTCTTAAAGCATAGGGTTTTTGATCAGGCCAGATCAAGTGTGTGAACAATTTTCGGATATGTAATTTATTTTCTGTTTTGAAAGAAACTGCTAGGCCATGAAAGGCTTGTCAGAAGCATTATCATGTTTTTAAGAGTGTTCTGGGAGTTCAGC
>NW_005842144.1:826690-836909 GCF_000455745.1 Alligator sinensis
ATCGCTTCCAAACTAAAATACAATTTCATAAAATATTCAACATCTTTGTGGGCTTATAGTTATACTTATAGGAAACTATTCTCTCAGGATAAAGTACTGAATGTGTTGCATATACAATGCAGAAGTACATAATCAGTCCTGATCTTCATCTGCATTGACGGTGGAATTCACCCCTTCCTGTACAAAGTCCTAGCAGCACTCTGTGGAGTGGCAAAGGTCATAACCCACATTTATGGCCAGGTCACCAATCTGCAGTGGGACTCTCTGTTTGTGCCTCTAGTAAGGAGTTTGGGACCCTTTATTTCCAGTTTTATAGAAGCCCTAACCTAGGATTCTCCCTTGGCTACATGATCCAGTTGTGAACCAGCCAGGATCCATACCCCAGGAAACAAGGTTTTGTGAGATTTACCTACCCTTGACCACCCTCCCACAGCCCCAATCAAGGAGGCCTTGCACAATCTCTTTAGCTTCCACCCAAAGGACAGAAAAAGCCTGGAAAAGAAGTGGCTGAAAAATAGAAAACCAATGAAATCCAGGAGAGAAAAAATAAGTGAAGTCTACCACTATAATATGGAGCCTTAAAGTGATCATCAGATAAACAGGGATGTCTAGCGATCATGGTACTGAATGTGGGTAGGAGATCTAATGTCATTCCCAAGTGCTGCCACTGATGTGCTATGGCCTTGGGTAGCTTACTGCTGTTTCCTCTTGGCCATTGTATTTTGTATTTAATCATATATCTTCAGAGCAGGGATTGCTTCTAAGTGCTTGTACAGTGCCTAGCACAATGGGGCCTTGATGTCAATTGTAGGTGTTACTGTAATACAGGCAAACATCAATGCTCACAAGTTCAAGCCTGTAAGAAAGGCCAGGAAAACAGTTTAAGGGAATGGAACCCTGAAAGGAACCTTTAGTAACAACAATGAAAGAATGTGAGAAAGAAGCCAGTGCCTGGCAACGTAAGAAATAATAATAATAATACCAATAATAATAAAGAACAGTTAATAAAACAAAAGACCCGTAAGTAAATCTGAGAATATCAGATCTTATACAACTTTCTTTCTGAACAGAGACCCCTCCAGTGGAAAATATAAAATGCAAAGACCTATTTGTTCTATACAGATGTCAATAATGTATCCAGAAAGCTACCACATAAAATGCTATATATTTAGGATAGGTAGATCAAACATTTAGGTTCTAAAACATATGGGAAAGGAGAATTTTCTTGGAAGGAATGAAGAGTACATAGAATGGCATATGGAGCAGTTTGCAGCAGAAGATAGTTACAGAATATTACTGTACTTTGAAGGGCATAAAACAAAAAATGTAGAACAAATTGACAATAATTATGTAATAGTAGTTCATAGTGACAGAGAAAGGGGAGTATAAATACTGATGAGGAATGATCTTTTTCTGTATCTGCAGAATGAGTACTTTACAAGATGTCTCACTCCCTGCAGTATTTCAGCAGTATTTATTATGGTACAGATGCTACAGACACTTGCTTAAGATTACTTGCATTTTTAAATATCTCTATATTTGTTAAAGGTAGTTGGAACAGACCTTTAATTTTTATCTCTCTGAATATGTGAAACTGAGTACAAGTGTATATAAAAAATTCAATCAAACATCATTATGATCATTATTATTGTTGTCATTGTTACTAGTTGTAGTATAGCATATGTATTGTGTAATACATTTTCTGAATCTTAAGTAAGCTCATTCCTAGGGAAGTCAAGAGAGAGTCAAAGGAGATATGTGGGAAGTTAAGCTGCACAAAGGAGACAGACGTCATGAATCCATTGATCTGACTGCCCGGCTATGTCTTTCTATGCATTACTAACTCCTTGGCAGTCTCTAGCCAGGTAATGCAGGAAGTGCTAATGTGATCTGACTCAAGATCAATACTAACATGGTCTTAGATCCACTGTTAGTGCTTGCCAGACTACTAGTTTGGAGACAGCACTGGATTATGTTTTACACCTTTTTAGCTTTGAACATGCATACTCAGCCTCTAACACAGACCAAACATAATTAAATATAAGAGGGGAAAGGGCAGCTGCATGACTCGATGGAGTTGTAATGGGAAAGCCAGTCTTTGACATCTGAGTCAATAGTTTAAAATGTGGCATATAAAAGAAGTAAGGGCCCAATTCCTCACTGATTGTAAATCTGTGTAACCTGATTTAAATCGGTGTAACCTTCTGTGATTTCATGGGAATCAGTGGGATTGTGTGGCTTTACGAAATCTTAAGTTTTGGCCTTGAAAATGTTTGCCATCTGAAATGAGTTAGAAGTCTACATACAGTTCAGGTAATCAACTGAGAAACCCACCCCAAGTGGCACCACTGGTACTTTTTAGTAGGGTTGTACAAAGCAGGCCCTGTTCGATTCAGATTCGGACTCGTTGATTCCAGTCACTGTTCCTGATTCAATTTGGCCAAATCTGAAGGTGAAGATTTGATGCTGATTCAGAGCATCAGCAATTCAGACACAGACACAGCTTTAAAAGTTTTTTCTACATACCTTGAGGTAGCAGGTGTGGCTCATGAACGCTGCGATGATGGGGCTCATGGAGCATCCCACAGGAGTGCAAAGGGGACCCTCCATGTGCTCGGTGGCAAATCCAAAAGTGGACCCGAAGCACTTCCAGGTCTGCCGCTGAGCATGCTGGAGAGGCCCCCGTGCTTCTGTGGGACACTCCATGCACTCCAGCGTTGCAGCACTCACGAGCCGCCTGCTACCTAGAGGTATGTAGAAAAAACTTTTAAAGCTGTCTCTATGTCCAAATCTCCAAATCTTTCCGAATCTCTCCGAATCAATTTGAAGGGTTTTGATTCAACTCAGAAAGACTAAAGGGTCCTCTGATTCAATTCAGATTCACAGATTCAGTCACCGAATCAAGCTGACTCTCTGCCAAATCGAATCAGGAACCAAAGCATTGCACAGCCCTACTTTTTAGATGTCTTAGCAGGTGTGCTCAGAATAACTCTCCTCTCTCTATGTAAAAAAAATAAAAGTCCATCCTAAGTCAAGACACATTAGGAAGAGCATACAGGCAGTTTATAATGCCCTATTTTTTACAAAATATGTGGGTCAATGCAGAGCTTCTATCTTCAGGACTTATCATCTAACTAAAAGCTGTCTAACTGGTGTCTTGCAGGCTACATGTGTCCTAAAAGTGGTTAAATTGTAGTTCACAGGGTTTGTCGCATCACATTAGCGCAGATCCAGAATGCAGGGGTCGAACACCTCCACGAGCCAAACCTCTCCCCCCACCCTTTGCCCATGGTCCAATTCATAGTCTGAGATTGCCACTGGCAGGGGAAAAGGGCAGACAAGCTGCAGAGCCCTGCTAGTCTGCAGCCAGGCTGATGAGCCAGGACTGTGTCATCAGATGTGGGTCATGTAGCCTGTACGAAGCCCTGCCATCTAGATCTGGCCCACAAGGCCAAATGAGTTGGGCATCCCTGCTCTAGCTCACCATAACAGCGAGTACTAATTTCAGCAGAAAAACGGAAAGATGCAAATGAGAGTTAGAGTAATGTATCGACGCTAATGACCATTCACTATAGAGATTCAGAGTTACAGCTTCCTTTCTAGCTACAGGATGTTCTATAGAGATGAAGTTATGTAGTAATTTCAAATAATATATTTATACAGCACCGTTTAAGCTATTCAAAGTATTTCATGCACCAGGTAGAAACAGGGAATTTTTCACTCAACACCAAAATGCAACCACTAGTTCACTTCAAATATTCTTATATGTTTCAAATATGCTAATCTTCTTAGCAGAAATTAGACGGGGAAAGTGGGAAAATGTATGGAACTTAACAAATAAGAGACGTAAAAGGAACGGCTTGAGATATAGCAGAACCTCCTTTGTATCCTGTGCGGCATCTGATGCTATAAGAAGGATCCAGATTCAGAGAAGGACAGCACTTAACCCTCTCCCTCCCCTTCCAGGGAACTCTTTTTCTTATAGTGTATTCTTCAGGGCTCTGCCCATTTCGTTTACATGTTACCTATATGATAGCATTTCCACCACTGTTCCTTGGCAAATTATTTTTACTGGGTGAGATATGCAAAGGTGCCTTGTGCAATTAAACATCAAACTGTCATTGAAAGTCTATGCATGTTGGGCATTTAACAATCACTTTAGCAAATCCTACCTGATAATTTAGAAATTCATTATTATCAATTGTTATTGAAGAACATAGGAACCCAAGGAGGTACAGTGGTGCATTTGCACCCCTCCTTTGATTCCTGTTCCATCCAAAATTTAAAACCAATTGCCAAGCAGTGGCACCAGCATGTAGCAGCAAGGGAGTCCATTGACTTCATGGATCATTATCATCTACCTGATTCCTTCTAAACTCTTCATTCCACAGGTGCTAATGTCCCCCTTCCCTCCTTTTTAATGGCCTTGACATTATACTAATCAAACTACCTTTTCTTCTGAAATTCTGCTGTCTACTAGCTGCTCCTGGTAATGTAGCTCCTATTTCACAGTCCAGCAGACTGTTTTTAACTCTAACTAGCAACATTAACTCAGGTGTGGATATGTTAACTCAAGTGAACATTAACTCAGATGTGGAAATAGCTTTCAGTGAAGTATCAGATGCATTGTCAAAGTGCTCAAGAAGGCTAGATTTTATTTTATGAAAGAGAGTTCATTCCAATGACTACAAGACTAATGAAACAACATCTTCTGATTATTTTTTGTCTTGTTCCTTGTGTTTTTATACATGATATATGATATAACAAATTAATGCTCATTCCTGTAAAGATATACTTGTTTTTGCTTCAGTCTTCAACTGAATAATATATCCCTAGGTCCCTAGCATATTAGAATAGCGTCTAGTTTCTTCTTAACTAGAGAAATATATGTGTTGTGCTATATGATGACGCACCACTCCATCTGCACCCCACTTTTTGAAACCCTAGATCTGCTTATTCATAGAAACTCCCAGCCAGGGTAGAGTTCTCTGGGGCTGCATTTTGCAAAAACAAGTAACAAAGAAGAAAGTCCAGGCTCCAGAAAGCTTGCAATATAAGTACTAGTCAGGAAAAATTCATCACATGACCAAAGGATGGTTTTTTTTTGCAGTTTCATATCTATTTCCATTGCTCATTTTCATCCTATACAAAATGTTAGGAGGAGGAGGAGACCATTCATTAGAGATAAATCAACAGGCAACTGTCTCTTCACTTTTTTGGTTTAAGAAAGGGAGATGTTGCAATTTCAACAAGCCTTACTTTTTTTCCTACAATAAGCAAATGGCTGTATATTAGCCGCAAAGTTCTGGCGTGTAAGGATAACGTGTTTACACAGGCCAAGCGAGGGAGTTTTCTTTTTCTTCAGAACTCACAAAGGCAAAGGTCAGATGAATCAGAAAACGGAACATTTGGTTCTTCATTGGCCTCCCTAGTGCTTTTTCCTCTCAGTGCATTTCATTTTCTTGGCAAATGTCTGTGACATATCAGTAAGTCGTTTGAACATTTCTTCATGCCCTACTATTTCAGTTTCAAGATCATTAATAAAACAGCAGCTTGGGAAGGTGGCACAACAGGCATTCTAGTATACGTGCAGGTAGGGTGGCTGTCTGATTTTTACAGCCATTAGCATAGCCAGCACTAAAACTCATAAATAAACAGCGTATAGTCTATAGAGGGTTTAAAAAAAAATATGCACAGTATGCTTTTCACTGAATGGTTATGCGTTATTGAATCTTCTATTAGGGAAACTTTACCCTGGAAATTCAAACCTTACAGTATTAAAGTTTTAAAATAACCCCCCTCAGGCTAGCCCAGCATAAACAATTAGTTGCTCCCTGTAAAACTCCATATCCATAACAGCCCATTTTGAATGTTTCATAAGGTACACAATGGGACATCATTAGTATGTGAATTTCCTTTGCTAAGATCACAATGAGAGCTTCAGGAGGAGAATGCACATATCCAGGGAAGATTGGCAGACCGAATGTCACAAGCTGTTCTTGCTGAGTCGATTTCGAATCATGTGAAAGCATTTGAGCCATTAGACTCCATTTCTTTTGATCTTCCAATCTCTGCCTTCACATAATCTTATGAGTACAGTTTTCAAAACCTAATTTAATGTCCCACCTTGGTATTTCCCACTGGGCCACTGGATTATTTCTTTAACTGTTTTGTCTTCTTTTTTATTTTTCCGTTTCAACTTTTCTGACCATATATGTGTGTACGTTAAATTCTCATATAAAAACATCTGAGGTTTTTCACTTTCAAATCATTTTCTTCTGCCACAGTTCAGGGGCATCTAGTATTCAGTACATTTCTCCATTTATCTTTATAGGCAAGTCTATTGCTGCCTCTGATCAGCGTCATTGACTGCAGCATCCATGATGCTTTATTTGAAATAGCATGAAATTCATACTACCTCTTCACTGATTCCTAACTCAAAATCTAACTCTGCAACTTGAACAGTCTTCCCTTAACCAGCACAAAGGACTTCCAGGCATTTCATCAAGAGTTTGCGCCCTCAGAGTAAGACTACTTGAAATCAACAGCAAAACTCTTAGCAATTTCATGGCAACTGGGATTTGGACCGGCTTATTGAGTGGAGGGAGAAATAGGAGTCCAAATGTTTTAAAGCTGAACCATAACAAAGCAAATGATTTCACTTTAAAGCAGTGGATTTCATGCCTAAAAGACAAGGGGCCACTGAAGTGAATATGGCTATTCAAGTATTTAAAGCTAACCACATGCTTAAATACCCATGACAGGCCTATTACTAAAAAAAAGATAACCAGTCATCCATCAACAGGCAAGTACTGTTTTGAGAGAAATTCACCTCAGCTTTGAATGAGATTATTCACCATATCTTATTTGGAATAACTGAGGCATGTACTAAGTTTCATCATTGTTACCTTCAAGGGGTAAGATACTAGGCCCATTGATGAAAATATCAAAACTTCCACTGAGTTCAGTGGAGAAGGAGTTTAACCAAGACTTTTGTCATTTTCTATAGTGTTTCATATGCTTCGAAGTAAGCAAGATCTAATGTGAAGTTGTTCAACCCAAGGCTGCCCTTCTACTACAAGAGTTTTCAGGATCCTAAATACAAATGTGGGTGCAATTAGCACGTAGCAATAAATGTGCAATTAGCACATAGCAATAAACTCAGGCACAATTCATGCCGGAATTTATTTCTCCTGGGCACAGCATTTGCATGTGCATCTGTAACCGCAGCACAATGAGCTGGGGTAGAGGAGCCCCAGGATTGTCGGGGACCTGGGGGATCAGCCTGCTCTGCCCTGACTCAGCATGCTACAGAAGGACTCACTGGGGCACAAGGGTGTATTGCACCCTCATGCCCCACCAGCCCTGATTGCCATCTATACATGTGTTTCGGCACAGGTAACTACCCTGCTGTAGGATAGTACTTGTCCTGGACAGTACTACCCTACAGCAGAGTTAATTAATTTACTGCACCCTAATACAGGCACATGTGTAGACGGTGATGCTTTGCTGCAGAGCTAATTAGTCAAATCCACAGTACAGTGCACATGTAGATGCACCCTGTATGAATTAGAAGTGCTTTTTTGTGTAATAGATGCCTTGTATATTTAGATGGATAATACCTGCTTTGTCTAATTATTTAGAGCTTATCTATACCCTGAATGGGACTGAAATAAGTTATTGTTTCTGTTATTGTGGTTTATGTTTCTGTGGGGAGGCACTTACTTCAGTAGGAAAGTATCTCTTTATCAGTTTACCTAAAGCAGTAAGGAATCAACTTTAAGTTAGATCAAAGTAGGACACTTATGCTGAACTAAGTGTGTCAGCAGAGAGATTTAAACTGAAATAATGAAGGGTGAGAATTACAACTGATATACTTATTTCCATTGCATTCAATGTGTAGGATAAGCACTTAGCACTTTACAGCTGAGACAGCAGGTGACTCTTATTTTAGAGATCACTATAGTGACAGCAGAAGCCCTGAAATAGAGAGAAAAGTTTTTTTAAAAATCCATGTGCTGCACTTTTTACCTAGTAGCAGGCAGGCCTGCTAGGTAGCTCAAGTTGCTAATTAGAGCAACTAATAAAACTAATGGTACGTGAATTCCAAAACATGAAGCCAGCTTTGTCTACAGGGGAGAATGGAAACTGAGAACCTGGACTCCTGAAGTGAGATTTTCTACTGTACGTCTAAGAGTATGTTGATAAAACATCCCTGATGCTCTTGGTGAGTATTTTCTCCTGCATGCCTTGACCACCTACTCCTGTTCAGAAGCATATCAGCAGTAGAAATCTCAAGCACATCAGCAGAAGCATCCCTGGAGCAACTTTATGACCTTTCCTGTTTTTGGTAAGTGTGACTAGAAGTGCATGGCCAGGTGTGCCTGAGATCAGTTTTTCCCCACAGTGCTAAACAGGCATGCCCATATGAGGTTCACTACAAACTTACAGCCAAGGGGATATGCAAATACCTTTTGCATGCACATGCTCTAGATATATGAATCTGTTCATGTGCTTGAAGTTATGCATGGTTTTTGATTGTAGCCATGTTGGTCTAAGGACATAGGCAGGGAAGCTTGTTTGGGTAGATGTGATACTTTTATTAGACCAAGTAGTTGGAAAAATGGTCTTTGCAAGCTCTTGGGCACAAGCACCCTCCTTGATAGATTCATAGATTCATAGATGTAGGGTTGGAAGGGACCTAAGTAGATCATCAAGTCCGACCCTCTGCCCCGGGCAGGAGAGAATACTGGGCTCATCTGACCCCAGCTAGGTAATTACAAAGCCTCCTCTTAAAGACCCCCAGGGTAGGAGCCAGCACCACTTCCCTTGGAAGTTGGTTCCAGATCCTTGCCACCCTGACTGTGAAGTAATGCCTTCTAATGCCTTCAGACATAAGGAGATTCTGCGGTATGAAGTCATGTGTGTGTTTCGTTGTTTTACTGGGCTGAGACCATAGCGTTCAGCATCTTGCAGAATTGTGCTCTGATTAAGCTAACCAAATAGTCTATTAAGGCTGGGCAAGCTAGGCTTATTGATCTTCCTGACTTTAATTTGCTATCAAATTCAGGTGAGAAATCTCTTTTACTTCCCAGTTGTCGAGAGCTCATTTGAATGTAGTTAGCAACAGAATGCCTTATTATTTCCAATGTAGTATTTCCAAAAATAGCTTTGTGATCTCTAAGTGCAGTTTATAAATTATGGCAGACTGCTTTCCTATTACCCAAAACATAAAGAAGACTAGGGCACATGTCTTTATTACTTCATGTACATAGAAAAAACCTGACATTTCCTATGGGAGTGCTTTAGCCAGGGCTACCACAGTCTTAAATGAGGCCACAAATTCATAATTTATTACTCCAGCTTACAGAAAATACTTTAGCATCCACCATCAATCTACAACATTAAAAGCTAAAATTCTCTTCTAGTCAAAAAAAAAGAAAAGTTTATGAAAACCAGCTTTTTGCTCTAGACTTATTATTGCTTTGTCAAATTGCCTTACGCATGTGGGGTTTTTTTTTTCCTTTTAAAAATGAATACAACTGAACTGTGAAGTTAGAAGGCCAGTGTCAGCAATTGGGAGTATCTACAAACATTTCTCCAGATGTTTGAGTCTGTATAATTTGTCCAGCAGTTTTATGAGAATTTGATGTGCTTTAGCACTTTCCATTTCAGAAGCAGCCATTTCAGAATCCAGAGTTTCAGCAATTCATTAAAAAAAAAAAAAAAATAGACAAAATAGTACAGGAAAAGTAAACTAAATATTTCAGAAACTTTAAAAGAGTTTGCTTTGGGCTAATTTCAGAAAATAACCAAGGTTTCCTCATATTTTAAACCAGTCAGAAGACCAAACCATCTTTTCTTCCAAAAAAATGTTTCTACAAGCATGGAGAGCAGTACTTCACAACAAAAGAACATTTGTTCCTACAATCAACCATCCATTCCACATGACATTACATAATTTTTCCTTTTACGGTTGTTTTTACCTTTTTTTTTAAAGAAAGAAAGAAGAAAGAATATGTCCCTTTTCAGACCATAGGTATACAAAGGGCAAACCTAGATGAGGCATTTACTGTGAAGTTGCCTAATGAGTTCTGCAGTAAATATTTTGATGTCTACACATGCAGGGCAATTAGGCTGCTGTAAATTAATTAACTCCAGCAGGCTAAGGCACTCAAGGGAACCCACCCCTACCCCATCCCCCGAAAGATGTGTAGGG
>NW_005842144.1:836940-850801 GCF_000455745.1 Alligator sinensis
GACAAGGACCCCCAGTGGGACACGTGCCCATACACCAATGCCAGGAGCTTGGGGAATAAAGAGGTCCTCTTGCTAAACATGAATGACTACGATCTCATAGGGATAACGGAGATCTGGTGGGACTCCACCTATGACTGGGCCACAGGTATAGATGGCTATACCTTGTAAAGGAGAGATTGTGTAGACAAAAGAGGCTGGGGTGTAACTCTTTGTCAAGGAAAGCTACACATCCCTGCAAACCAACATTGGCACCCAGGGTGGACGACTGGAGACTCTCTGGGTTAAAATCCATGGTGAACATGGCACAGGGGACACAATGGTAGGAGTCTACCACAGACCTCCTAACCAGGATCTAAAGCTTGACCAGGAATTTACCAAGGAACTGGTTGAGGCTGCACACTCCTGATGTATGGTTGTCATGGGGGACTTCAACTACCCAGACATCTCGTGGGAAGAGCACTCGGCCAAATCCGAATGGTCGCAAAGCTTCCTCATGTGTGTGAATGAGCTCTATCTGACTCAGAAAGTCTATGAACTGATGAGAGGCAAAGCGCTGCTCGATCTGGTACTGGCAATGGGGGATGACTTAATCAGGGACCTAACAATCGAAGGGAAGCTGGTAGACAGTGACCATGAGCTGATCACCTTCACAATCCACCGTAAAGCTGGCAAGTCAGTCAGCAATGCAGAAGTCCTCGACTTCAGGAAAGCTGACTTTGACAAACTCAGGAGGCTTGTTGGTGAGGCCCTAAGGCAAGGGGAGTTCAGGATGAGTGGTTGCTCCTCAAGAGAGCAATCCTTGAAGCACAAGCAATGTCTATCCCGTCTCAGAGGAAAGGCAGCAAAAGAGCACAGCAGCCTCCTTAGCTCTGTAGGGAACTACTGGATCTCCTGCATCTAAAAAGAAAGACCTACAATGGATGGAGGACTGGATCCACCTCAAAGGAGGAGTATTCTGCACTGGTCCAGACCTTTAGGGAGTGAACCAGGAAAGCCAAGGCTATGACTGAATTCCAACTAGTTACACATATAAAAGACAATAAAAGTCCTTTTTTAGATATGTGGGCAGCTGGAGGGAAAGCGAAGGTAACATTGGACCCCTGCTTAACCATATGGGACAACTGACAACCAACACTCAGGAAAAAACCAGCCTGCTTAATGGGTATTTTGCATCAGTTTTTCACCAGCCCCAAGAGACCTCCCTGCTCAATACGGTACGGGATGGCCAGGGTAAGGGAGAATTGTTACCCTTCATCAATGTAGGCCATGTGAAGGAACACCTTGAGAAGCTGGACATGTTCAAGTCAGCTGGCCCAGACAATTTACACTCCAGGGTACTTAAGGAGCTGTTAGGCATCATAGCTCAGCCACTGGCATGGATCTTCGAGAACTCATGACGCTCAGGCGAAGTGCCCAAAGATTGGAAGAAGGCCAATGTGGTGCCTGTCTTCAAGAAAAGGAGGAAAATAGATCCAGGAAACTACAGACCCATCAGCCTGACCTCTATCCTGGGGAAGATGTTGGAAAAAATTATCAAAGAGACCATTCTTGACAAACTGGCTGATGGGAACATCCTGAGGGATAGCCAGCATGGGTTTATTGTGGGTAGGTCTTGCCTGACCAATCTCATCTCCCTATATGACCAGGTGACATATCACCTGCACAAGGGAGAAGAGACTGATGTCATATATCTTGATTTTAAAAAAGCCTTCAATCTGGTATCTCATGATAATCTCATATAAAAACTGGCTAACTGTGGCCTTGGCTATATCACAGTCCGCTGGCTGGGGAATTGACTCCGAGGCTGGATGCAGAGAGTGGTGGTTGACGGAAATAAATCATTGTGGTGCATCATGACCAGTGGGATCCCCCAAGGTTCCATCCTTGGGCCTATACTCTTCAGCATCTTTATTAATGATGTGGACATTGGTATCAGAAGCGGACTGGCCAAGTTCACCGATGACACCACACCTTGGGGTAAAGCCTCCACACCCGAGGACAGGATGGTGATCCAGGCTGACCTTGACAGGCTCAGAAAATGGGCGGATGAAAACCTGATGGTGTTCAACACCAAAAAATGCAAGGTACTCCACCTTGGGAAGAAAAACCCACAGCATGCTTATAGGCTTGGCAGTGCTACGCTTACTAGCACCACAGCCGAAAGGGACTTGGGGTTATGATTGACCACAAGATGAATATAAGCCACAAATGTGATTTTGCATCTGGTAAAGTGAGCAAAACTCTGGCTTGCATCCATAGATGCTTCTCAAGCAAATCCCAGGATGTCATCCTCCCATCATACTCGACCTTGGTGAGGCTGCAGTTGGAGTACTGCATCCAGTTCTGGGCTCCACAATTTTAAAAGGATGTGGAGAAGTTTGAGAGAGTTCAGAGGAGAACTGCACACATGATCAGAGGTCAGGAAAACAAGCCTTATGAAGAGAGGCTGAGAGCCATGGGACTTTTCAGCCTGGAAAAGTGCAGGCTCAAGAGGGACCTGGTGCCTGCCTATAAGTATATAAGGGGTATACATCAGGATCTGGGGGAATGCCTGTTCACCAGAGCACCCCAAGGAATGACAAAGTCAAATGGTCACAAACTCCTCCAAGACCGTTTCAGGCTGGACATAAGGAAAAACTTATTTACTGTCTGAGCCCCCAAGGCCTGGAACAGACTGCCTCCAGAGGTGGTGCAAGCACCTCCTCTGGACTCCTTTAAGAGACATTTGGACATTTATCTTGCTGGGATCCTTTGACCCCAGTTGACTTCCTGCCCCTGGGGCAGAAGGCTGGACTCAATGATCTCCCAAGGTCCCTTCCAGCCCTAATGTCTATAAAATCTATGAACTCCACAGCAGGATAGTACTTGTAGTAGTATCCTGTATCAGGTTAGTGCCCCAGCTAGCCTTCCACGGCATGCTAAGCTGGGTAGGAGCAGCTCTGGGTTGGCAGGCTGGCCCCTGGGACCTCTTGTCAGTTGGGGCTGCTCCAGCCTGGCTGAGCATGCTGTGGTCCTGGGCACAAGTTCAAACAGCACTATAAACTGTGGAATTTATTGCTTTGCATTAATTGCACATGTAAACATACCCACAGGGCGTGTGTACATATCACCCTTAGTCACCGTAGCATTGCACTACTTTGCCATACAACATACTACAGTGGCATAGTGATCATGTGAGTCTACACGTGACCAGCAGCTACTTTATCACAGTGGCTCACTCCCCCATTTTAGCCCATTACTACAGCGAAATAGCAGCTAAAACTGTGCACCATGCACACAACACAGTCTGTGCGGTTGCTGTGTTGTGCTGTAGTACTTCCAAAAGGAGGTGAAGTGGGAGTACTAAAGCACAGCACAGTAACAATATTGCCATAGGGCAACATGGAGATGTGCCCACAGTATACTAAAATGAAGGGCAGAATCCTATTTAACTTTACATGTCTAAATGGAGGTTAGCCAGATAAATAAGTGACATTTTTGGCACTTGTTCAGTCTATGACCCTACTCCATGTATAGCATGTATGTGTAAGTGTCTTCATGGCTGTTGATTATGCACAGTAGACTGTCCTCTGGCTGGACAGGTACTCAGCTCCCTATATATCTAACTTAGCATAGATCCCAAAAGTTATGGCCTAGCCAAAAGAAGATGAAAGATTCTGCCACATTTTATCCCAATAGATAGGACACTCAGCCAGGAATTGGGACACCCAAGATCTAGACCTCCCTAGTGTTTTGACACTATAGCACTTCACCTTCATAACAGAGGCAAACCCTCTGAAAAAACAATGAGTGATAGCACTGGAATGGTAATGGGTGTGCAGTGCAAACTGTCTAACAGGACTACAATAGTTTAACTGTCAAAGCATGTTCTGATCTGCCAAGTGAACCACAGTGGTCACTTGACAGGTTGTTAGAAGTACAGTTATATATATATATATAAAAATAAGTATTTTTGAAAAAAAAAAGTTTGTAGTATATATAGCTGTGCTGCTTAAAAGTGTGTTTATGGAATACCTATGCCAAATCTTTCAACAATTTCAGAAAAGGTAAAATGCATCAATTCTGGATGAACAAACCAGTGGGCACTAGATGCAAATTACTGCAGCTATGTTTATTTTAAAGTAAGTGTTTTAATTTTGTCCCTCATTTCCATGTGCTCAGGGAGGGTAGGGTCTAACAATAAGAGTGGGGAGAGGGAAAGGTCCCTAGTGGGAAGAGTTTGTGGGAGGAGAGGGCAAGGGGGTTACCTGACCTCCCCAGATTTATTTTCCCTTTTGTTGCAGTGGAAGGGAAGCAAATTCAAGGCAAAACTCTAATAATTAGAGTCTATTCCTGTAAATTATAGTCAATTTATTCATTTTCCATATCTAGAAGATAATTATTGGGGGGTTGTCTTATATTTGTGTAAATACAGTGTATATATATGTTTTAGAATGGATAAAGAATTCCACAGTCTTCTCTGCCTATAATCCAAAACTAAGACCTCCAACAAACTGTTTCAGGAGTTCTCTTTCAAGGACCAGGTGATGACTATATGCATGGGATCAGAAGGAGAACAAGAAGGGGAAGCCCGTCTTTGTGATTCAGAGAGATGGTGTAATGGGGCCCTTGCCCTACTACACTGTAGCATGTTGTAGTAGAGAGGAAATAAAGAGGAAATAAAGAGGAAGTTGCAAAACTATAATTTTGTTATACGCTATGATTTTGTTATAATGCTGGCAACACTGACCAGCAATGCTAATTTTTAATCCAGGAAGAGTGAGGAAGAGGACCTGCAGAGTTTGCAAGGTAGTAAGCACCAAAAAGGAAAAGAAGGCAAGTGTAACGGGGCTCCTGCCCCATTTCTAGAGAGGGAGGAGATCTAAGGGTGATGAATTCTCTTCCCCGTATTTCCCTATATTTGTTTCCCTCTTCTTTCCTTTTTCTGTTTTTTTTTTTTTCAAGCCAAGTTAAGAGGCAAAGAAGCCTGAAACATATGCAAACTGATGCAACAGTTTGCCCAGATGCAAACTGTGTCTGATGGAACTGGGATGGAAGTGGAGGATCAGGTGACCCAGGAAGGGATTTATAAATGCAATCCACAGGGCAATCTGGTTGTAGGATCTACAGGAAACAGAGCTCCGGATGGAAGATTCCAGGAGCAGGACTCAGGACTGCAAAGAAAGAATTCAGAGTGGTAACCAGGGTGGAGGAAACCTTGGAGTCTTTACTGGGAGCAAGATAAGTATCCCAAGACTTTTTGGCTTCTGTTATGCAAGCACCAGTGCTGGATAAAGCTGACCCCAGATGGAGCAATTTCTCTGAGTTGAAGCAGATGTGCATGGTTTCAGTTCCTTACCTCTTTTGTTCCCCAGTGACTGTTGCGAAGGCAGAGGCCACTGATAGGGGTGCCCAGAGATGCCCCAAACTCTAGGTGCAGTTTATTTGTACAACAGAAGACAGAGACTTGGGCATAAGCCCAGAACCTGTAAGGGGCAAAGCTTGCCTAGGGTTGAGGAGGGAAGACTTAGGACTCATGAAGGCAAGACGTGTGACTCCAGAGGCCTAATATAGAGGGGCCAGAGGGCCCAAGGTCACAATGGCATGAACGAAGCTGAGCCAAGGGCTTGCAGTCTTGGGAAGCAGGCCCCAATCTGAAAGGCTCAACCACAGTAAAAGTGGGACAAAGCCAAGGGGGCCATAGGCCAGGCAAGGGTCAACTACCAAAGCCCTCTTTGAACTCGAGGCAGCCTCCCCTTGTCAGTTCATTGCATCAGGGTGTGGCACACAAGATCATGGGGGTGGAAAGGGATACCCTAGAGGAATGATAGAAGCTAGCAGGGAGAGGCCCAAGAAGGTAAATGAACCATTCTGGCACCCATCAGTGCATTACAGACCATGGGCTTGTGGTCTGGCCTCTGGTCCTTCTTTCAGTAATGTTTCTGCATTTTGCATGTACTGTAGTAGTCATTGAATAAAATGATCAGACAGCAGCTGGGGTAGAAGCATTGCCTCAAATGCAGAACCCATCATTCACAGAGCAGTGCCCCTTGAGCAAAAGATCTGGGCTCCTTCTACTCTCTTCTGTTACCCTCTTAGTTGCCCAGTGGTCCAGCTTCAACAGGAGGTATGGACAGAGCCCCAGGCCTAGCATAGCCTATAGCCTGGTGGTTGGAAAGGGGACAGAAAATAGGTGTTCACATCTACTCAGAGTTAACAGGGCTGAGAACCCTGCCTTCCTATGGAAAATCAAAATATTTCAGCAAACTTGGAAACTGTGTATGGAAAATGTTGATATCATAGAAACTGTAGCTTCCCCTAAATACTCATTCAGAGGGAATAGGCCCAACCATTTCTATTACAGAGCTGAACTTGCAGCTGTTCCCAGGAAGCACTTTGCATGCATGCTTTGGATTTCAATGGGAATTCTACACACAAGACAAATCCATCCTGGTTGAGAGTCAGCAGAAGGGCTATTCACTATTTGAGTGTGACTTGAGAGTACAAGATTGCATTACCTTTCTGCAAGGAACTTATTTGCATCAATTATTTGAGTCACAGCAGCAGGACTTCAGATTGCAACCCAAGGGTGATTTTAGATTGAATAACTCTTCTACATGAATAGTGTTTCTTACTAAGTTTTCTCCTTTGTTAGGAATACACTGAACTGAAGTACTTGTTGGGAGTACCTCAACCTTTCATCCTAAGAGATTTTATAGAAATTGACTGGTTAGTCCAAAATTGCCTATTCAACCTCAGTTGTCTATATTATCAAAGTGCCATATACGGTAAATACTGCTTGATGTAAAATATATTTATATAATTATGGTATATATAAAGAGACTATAACCTGTAGTCCCTTCCTGCTCTTTATCTATTACAGTTATTGTTTGCCTTGTTTTATGGACATAGTCATTTGATAAGAGACATTGGAGGATTTCTATATTATTAAAAAAAACCTCCATAAAATATTACCTGCTTAGATCTGTGTATATGCATTTCATGCATTTAGAACCTGCATGTGCTCAAATTTATCGTTTTTTACTTCTCTGAATTCAAATACAAGCTCTTCAAAGTGGTTCTTCCTCCAAGAACCATTTATCCACATCTGGTTATGTTGGGCATTGTATTTTGATACCACTCATATTTATTGTCATCTGTAGACCAGGGGATATTTTATTTTATATTCTCAATCCAAAATGGTATGGAAATAGACAAGGAACATCCTGAAATTCCCTCTTGTACCAAATGGTGGCACCTTTTTTCTCTCTTTTCTGTAAAGCCTGTTTAACCAATAAACTGTATTAATCTATATAAGCTACCAAAATAAATATAATTTTTCCATTAACAATATTGAAGTGCAATAAAGTAAACATCGTCAACATTTTTGTGTGTCACAAAAAAGTTTGAAAGAACCAAATGTTCATAAAAATACTAGTAAAACCGTTATTGAAAGCTTCCATTAAGTGAAAAATAAATTTACAGTAAACACAAATTTGAATAACCATTTTGATCAATTAACACTCTTTTAAAACATAAGTATTACTACCTATATATAGTATGCAATTATTTTGCATCTTCTGTTATGCTGGCAATACCTCCAAATGAGGATGTACAAGAAACACTCAGCTAAATCTGTTGAAGCTGCTTGTTCCCTAATAATTTGCAATCTAATTTTAATTTGAGCTAATCTGATTTCTTACACCTTATACTTCTCATTTAGGGCAGAAAATTAGCCTACTCTTTAGAAAGTAAAACAGACACTTGCAGCACTTTTACACGTGCTATGGGGGTGGGGAGGGCAGCGCTTTCATTAGAGCGGCTCCGAGAGTCACTGTAATTACAGCACCACAGTGTCTTGTGTATCAGCATCCCCACACTTCAAAATGGCAGTGGAAGTGCTTGAACTAAAGCTTGTTGATACATGAGATGTGGGAAGCTGCTGGAGCATGGTAATTGTCATGCTCTAGCAGACTGTATTAATCAAGTCTAATTGCCATGCTCCAGCAGACTCAATTAATCAAGTCTTATAATTACATTACGTCAGGACAGCCACTGCACTCATGGACAGGCACCCAGAAAAAATACTTGAACCAACGTGGTCTATCTTTGTGCACATCCTATCAGACTAGTATTTTATTTTAAATGTACTCACTGATAGAACCCTGCATGCAGTGTTTGGAAACTAGCATTAAAACTGAAAATAAGAAACATCAATGGCCAGCTAAAATTGAGCCAACTGTAAGGCAGTATTGAATAGGCTTTCTGGTCTGAATAGGGAACAAACGTATTCTGGGCTTGCAAGCATCAGTCCATTGGGAGCCATTTTCTGTACTGGTAAACATCTCTAAATCGTCAAAGAGAACATTACAGTCATCCAGTCTATAATGAAAAAGGTATGGATTACATGTTCCTCATCAGAGAGAAAAGATTATGGACTCTGCACCACCAAAAGATTATAAAAAGGATTTTCATCAGACCAATGGTGGTACCTGGAAATTTTGTGGTTAACCAGACTTCCTTTTTCACCTTTGATTTTTTTACAAATGCATTTGAAGAGATATTCATTTTTAGTTCAATTCTTTTCTGCATTTTTAATATTCAATGTTTCTCTTTGTGTATTCTGTATATTTAAAGCTGGTATTCCTTACAGGGTTTCCTTAACTGACTAAGCAGTTACTGGCCTAGTTTAAGAATTCGGGAGGTCAATAGTAGCAGTCGAGAATTATATAGCTGCTTTGCTGTGCTAGCAAATGCTGAATTTCTCTCCCTTTGCACTGCCTCTGTCATTACTCAATATTATTTCTACTTCTTCCACTTTTGGGACTACCACTGTACTCAGATATTTTAATATGCAAATAAGAATAAACAAAATCTGAAATTTGCTAATATCTGGAAGATTGCTTCCACTCACTGAGTTTATTGCAGAATCCTCTATGTTCTGGAAGCATCCTTTATGTATGTAATGTTTTTCCCTCAATCATCCATTGTTTCTCGCTCTCATTATCTCAAATAATGTTAGTCAATCAATGCATTATTTCCATATCTAGGCAGTCATCCTCTGAGGATGATCCTTTCACATCACTTATCTAACAAACAGCAGGTGTTTTCCAAATGTAATGGTAGATTACTGTACATAAATGGATTTCTCTTAGTAAATTTAACAGCTCGTAAACATAACTCATTTTTATTTTGTTTGTTCCATGGCCCTTTACGTGAACACCAAGCAGTCTATCCAATTTCGGGTAACATGTATGAATTTAGGTAACCAAGAAAGTTAAAAAATTTAAGCTGCAGCCAGATGCCTAATAAGGATTATCTGTATAAACAAGGGGGCCATCTGAGGAAGGAAACAACAAAAAAGACAGAGAGCTTTTGTTGGGTCTAAATGAATTCAAGTCAGCAGAGGCAGGTGAACATCATCCCAGGGTATTGAAAGAACTGGCAGAAGAGATCTTGGGGCCCTTGGCACTGATCTTCATGAAGTCATGGGAGATGAGCCAGGTACCAGATGATGGGAAAATGTCCAGTGTAGTGCCCCTCTTCAAAGGCAAAAAGGAGGACCCGGGGGCCTACAGACTGGTTAGCCTCATCTTAATACCTGGAAAGTTACTGGAGCATATCCTAAGGAAGGCCATCTGCAAGTATCTGGAGAAGCAAAGGCTGATCACAAGCAGAAAGCATGGACTGATGAAAAACAAATCATGTCAACAAATCTGATCTCCTCCTCTGACAAAGTAACTACTTGAGTGAATGAAGGGAAAGCTGTGGATATAGCGTATCTGGATTTCAGCAAGGCTTTTAATAAGATCCCACACACCCTTCTCATAAACAAATTGGAGAAATGCACGTTGGACAAGACTACTATAAGGTGATTAGATACCTGGCTCAGTAGCCACAAGCAAAGAGTAATTATTAATGGGTCCGTGGCAGGAGGTTTCATGTGGCGTCTCACAGAGGTCTGTCCCGGGCCCAGTAGTTTTAATGATTTGGATGCTGGCATAGAAAGCTTCTTGTGCAAGTTTGCAGATGTCAAAACTGGGAAGGATTGTGAACATATTGGAGGATGTGAGCTCAGTTCAGAAGGATCTTGACAAATTTGAAAGTTGGGCTAGAGCTAACAGGATGAAGTTCAATGCAGACAAATACAAGGTGTAGTACCTTGTGAAAGAAGAATCAAAAACACAAATATAAAATGAGTGATGCCTGGCTGGATAACAGCATTATGGAAAAGAACTTGGGAATCTTGATAGAACACACACTCCCTATAAGTCTTCAGTATGATGCAGCTACACAAAAGTCAAACGCATTTGGGGATTCAGCAGTAGAAGCAGTAGGTGCAAGACATGGGAGGTGATAGTGCCTCTCCATTCAGCACTGGTTAGGCTGCATCAGGAGTATTTTGTACAGTTCCAGGCTCCACATTTTTAAAAGGATGTGGAGCAGTTATAGAGGGTCCAGAGGTGGGCAACAAAGATGACAAAAGGTTTGGAAAGCAAGTCATATGAGGAGAGGCTGAAGGAGCTAGGCACTTTCAGCTTGGGGAAAAGGTGCTTAAGAGGGACATGACAGAAATCTTCAAATACTCAAAGGGCTACAAAGAAGAGGGAAAGTGCCTTTTCTCTCTTGCTGCATAGAGGAGGATGTGGACCAATGGCTTGAAGTTGCAGCCATGATGACAGGACACATGATTGTTGGGTTTGGGAATCAGATCCTGTTGTGCCTAAATTGACATCTGCCAGGTGCCAGAGGCGTGTGTTGTCATAAGCAATTGCATTTCCATCTGATGAAGTAAATTGTTGCTTATGAAAGCTTATACCTCTTTGAATTAATCTATTACATGTCACTTTGCCCTGCTGTCAGATCTGTTGTTAATGTTCAAGTGCGCTTAGAGATATTCTTATAGTGGTTTCAGAAAATTTTAACTTTAGATGACAGCAGGTAAACCCGTAGCTTCCCTATGATATCTTTAAACAGCATTTAATATTTTAGAAAGTCAGGTCATCTAGTAATAATTTTTGTGAGGCTGTTGGTGGGCACCTGCAATGCTATTCTTGTTTACTCCATTTCCCTAGCCTTATTTACTTACATCTGATAATGCTAAGCTCTGAAAACAAATCTTGAGAATATGCCTTTTTCTGAATGAAAATATAGGATGATGGTTATATGCATAACCTTTTATAAATCCCAACTGGTATTTCAGATGGCCTCAGGCTAAATCCTTTAGAGCTGATTTTCATGCTTTTTGTTAAAATGCTTTTTCAATAAAAATGTGGATTCCACAAAATATCCATTTTGCCAAAAAATTTTCAATCTTCCTTTGAGCCATTATGAAAGGAAAACATGTAATTTGTTGACCCAAATAAAATTATTTTTGCTTCTGATATTAATCCATTCCCATCTAAGCTGCTGTAGTGTCTCATGGAAATTGTTATTTGGGTACTTCAGGTACCTCACAGACCCATTCCTTATGATCTGAGTACATGTCCCACAATGCACTGAAATCTCTTTTTTGAAAACTTTGTGTTTTTGAAGGCTTTTCACAAAAATATTGGAAAACATTGACTTTTAGTTCCAGTTGGTTCAAAAGCAAATCCTACGGGATAGAAATTCCCTTTTTCATTTTTTTTCACTTTCTAATACTGGAGCTGATCGAAAGTGAAAATTTTCATCCAACATTTGGAAAATGTTCTTGGCTTCCAAGGCTGTTTATGCATTTTTATCCAATGACTCTTTGATCCATAATGCATAAGCAGCACAAGGTGGAGCAACCAGGCTCCTCACATCTGAATGGGTGTTCTCTTTACCTGGACATAAATCAGGGTATCTTTTACTTGTTCTCTTTCTACTTTCATCAGCGGTTTCATCCACCTGACATCAGAAGAAGAGTGTCCACCAGGAAAGAATAATTGAGACAAACTGAAGATGCAAGACACCCACTGTACAACCATCCTGCAGGACAAAAACATCTGAAGTCACACAGGAGCTTCCTCACCAGTACTCAACCTCTTGATGCCACACCCAAGGAGACCCAACTACAGATGAGGAATGAGAGGCTGAAGAAAATAACTGACAGTGGGAAAATGGACATTAAAGCATCTGAGTCCTTCCCACCTGGGGCTGATGAACCATGGCAGAAGTGTCTCAACAACTTACATACCAGAGTCAGATTTCATAGACATTAGGGCTGGAAGGGAGCTCGAAGATCATCAAGTCTAGCAACCTGCCCCAAGGCTAGTTAGGGTCAAAGGAAGTCAGCTAGGGTCAAAGGATCCCAGCAAGATAAGCATCCAAACGTTTCTTGAATGAGTCCAGAGTAGGGGCCTGTACCACCTCTGGAGGGAGTCTATTCCAGGGGGCTCGGCCAGTAAAGAAATTTTGCTTATGTCCAGCCTAAAATGGTCTTGTAGGAGTTTATGACCGTTGGTCCTTGTTTTTCCTTGGGGTGCTCTAGTGAAGAGACGTTCTCCCAGATCCTGATGAACACCCCTTGTGCATTTATAGGTAGCCACCAGGTCCCCCCTGAGCCTCCGCTTTTCCAGACTGAAGAGTCCCATGGCTCTCAGCCTCTCATCATAAAACCTATTCTTTTGCCCTCTGGTCATGTGTCTGGCTCTCCCCTGGACTCTCTCTAGCTTCTCCACATCCTTATTGAATTGCAGATCCCAGAATTGGATGCAGTACTCCAGCTGTGGCCTCACCAATGCCGAGTACAGTGGAAGGATGACATCCTGAGATTTACTTGAGAAGCATCTATAGATGCAAGCCAGGGTTTTGTTTGCTTTACCAGCTGCAACACTGCATTGGTGGCTCATATTCATCTTTGACCCCAAGTCTCTTTCACCAGTGGTGCTAACAAGTGTAGTACTGCCAAGCCTATAAGCATGCTGTGGGTTTTTTTCCCAAGATGAAGTACCTTGCATTTATCAGTATTGAACATCATCAGGCTTGTATCTGCCCACTTACTAAGCTTATTCAAGTCAGCCTGGATCGCTAGCCTGTCCTCAAGTGTGGATGCTATGCCCCAAAGTTTAGTGTCATCGGTGAACTTAGCAAGTGCGTTTCTGACACCAATGTCCACATCTTCGATAAAGATGTTGAAGAGAACTGATCCAAGGACAGAGCCTTGGGGGACGCCACTGGTTATGGAGAGCCATAATGATTCACTACCATGAACCACTACTCTCTGGGTCCAACCTCGGAGCCAGTTTCCCAACCAATGGACTGTGGTGTAGCCAAGGCCACAGTTGGCCAATTTTTTTCATGAGGAGGTCATGGGACACCAGATCAAAGGCTTTTTTGAAGTCCAGGTATATGACATCAATCTCTTCTCTCTTGTCCAGGTGATACATCACCTGGTCATAGAAGGAGATGAGATTGGTCAAGCAAGACCTACCTGCAACAAACTCATGCTGGCGATCCCTCAGGATGTTGCCCTCAGCCAGTTTATCCAGAAGGGTCTCCTTGATAATTTTCTCCAGAATCTTACCAGGGATTGAGGTCAAGCTGATTAGTCTCTAATTCCCGGGATCTACATTCCACCCTTTCTTGAAGATGGGTACCACATTAGCCTTCTTCCAGTCTTCAGGTACTTCACCTGAGCACAACAAATTTTCAAATATTTTTGCCAATGGTTGAGCTATGATACCTGGCAGCTCTTTGAGTACTCGAGGGTATAATCTGCCAGAACAGCTGACTTGAAGGTGTCCAGCCATTCAAGGTGATCCTTTACTAGATCAGCACTGATGCTGGATATAAATACGCCCTCACCCTGACTGTCCTGCATCTTGGTAGGCAGGGCGGTCCCATTGGGCTGGTGAAAGACTGATGCGAAGTACCCATTAAGCAGGTTGGCCTTTTCCTGCATGTCGGTTATCAGCTG
>NW_005842144.1:850822-854267 GCF_000455745.1 Alligator sinensis
CAATGTTACACTTGCTTTTTTCCATCTCACTACATATCTGAAAAAGGACTTTTTGTTATCCTTGATATGTGAAGCCAGATGGAGCTCGGTTGCAACTTGGCTTTCCTGATCTGCTCCCTGCAGCTATAGACCGGTGCTGAGCAATCCTCCTTGGAGGTAATTTCAACCTTCCATCTTTTATGACCCAGTCATTCCTCCTGGGTGCCAATGTCAATTTCATAGATTCATAAATTCATAGATGTTAGGGTCAGAAGGGACCTCAATAGATCATCGAGTCCGACCCCCTGCATTGGCAGGAAAGAGTACTGGGAGGAGCACTACAGTAGTAGTTGTTCTCCCCAACCCGTACTTCCTTAACTTGCTTACAAGAATGCTGTAGAATACCATATCAAACTGCTTTCCCTGCATCCATTAAGCCAGTCATCGCATTGTAGAAAGCAATCAGGTTGGTCAGGCATGACTTGCCCTTGGTTAATCCATGCTGGCATTTCCTGATCAATCATCTTCTTCTCCTCCAAGTGCTTAGAAATGGATTCCTTGAGCATCTGCTCCATGATTTTTCAGGGACTGAGGTGAGGCTGACTGGTCTGTAGTTTCCTGGATACATACTCTTTCTTCCCCTTCTTAAAGATGTGCACTACATTTGTTCTTTTCTAATCATCCAGGACTGCCCCCAAACACCACAGGTTTTCAAAGATGATCGCCAGTGGATATGCAATCACATTGGCCAACTCCCTCAGCACCCTCGGATGCATTGCTTCTGGCCTCATGGACTTGTACATATCCAGCTTTTCTAAATAATTCCTAACCTGTTTTTTTGTCACCACTGAAGGCTGCTCATCTTCTCTCCAAACTGTGCTGCCCAGTGCAGTAGTCTGGGAGCTGATCTTGCCTGTGAAGGCCAAGGTGAAAAGATATTGAGTATTTCAGACTTTTCCCCATCATTTGTCACTAGGTTGCCTTCCCCAATTCAGTAAGGGGGTCCTGACTTTCCCTTGTTGCTAGCATGCTTGTAGAAACCTTTCTTGTTCCCCTTCATGTCCCTTGCTAGCTGCAACTCCAATTGCACTTCGGCCTTCCTGATTTCATCCCTGCATGCCTGATCAATAGTCTTTACTCCTGCCTAGTCTTCTGCCCAAGCATACACTTCTTATAAGCTTCCTTTTTGTGTTTAAGCTCACTGAAGTGTTGTCTGCTAAGCCAAGCTAGTTGCCTACCATATTTGCTGTTCTTCCTACACATCAGGATGGCGTGTAGTCATGAGTTCAGTGCCTATTTCCTGTAGTCATGTGTTCAGTGCCTACCTGAGAATGGGAGTCAGAGCTTGAAACTCATGCCTACATCTCAGCAATCAGGGTGGAGATGGCAACCTCACACATGGTACCTTGGGGATTAACATGCTCATACAAGAATTAGAACGCTTGGGTTCTTGACTCATCTCCTATTTCTCATTCAAGTGCTATAAATACAAGGAAATATTATGCATGGGAAGTGCTCACAACTCATCTTTATTAAGCTGGATCACTGTTCTAAAAAGTATTCAAGATTCATGAAACCAGTCTTCTTCTTATGTTTCTACACCACATTTGACCAGTTTGTTACACATGCTTGTGCTCATTTATTGTACTTTGCAAGGTCTTTCACTGTATATATCAAGCAGTGGGCAATGCAGTAGGCATTGAATAGTCTGAGGCTTTGTGCAGGAGTCACAGATGGTTGAACCAATGGAATAGCACCATTTCTTCATTAGTTCCTTGGTATAGATGGCTATACCCTGTACAGGCATGATTGTGCAGATAAAAGGGGTGGGGGTATAGCCCTCTTTATAAAGAACAGCTATACGTCCCCCCAAGTGATGGTTAAGAGGCGACCTTGTGGCTGCCTATAAGTTCATCACGGGGGCACAGAAGGGAATTGGTGAGGTTTTATTCACCAAGGCACCCCCGGGGGTTACAAGAAATAATGGCCACAAGCTAGCAGAGAGCAGATTTAGACTGGACATTAGGAAGAACTTCTTCACAGTTAGAGTGGCCAAGGTCTGGAACGGGCTCCCAAGGGAGGTGGTGCGCTCCCCTACCCTGGGGGTCTTCACGGGGAGGTTGGATATGCATCTAGCTGGGGTCATCTAGACCCAGGGTTCAGTCTTTGGGCCAGTTTCATTCAATATCTTCGTTAATGATCTAGAAGGTGAGATGGAGTGCACCCTCAGCAAGTTTGCAGGTAACACCAAGCTGAGGTGAGTAGTAGATATGCTGCAGGGTAGGGCAAAATTTCAGAGTGACCTAGACAAATCGGAGGTTTGGGCCAAAAGAAATCTCATGAGGTTCAACAAGAACAAGTACAAAGTCCTGCACTTGGCATGGAACAAACCCATGCACTGCTACAGGCTTGGGACCAACTGGCTAAGCAGCAGCTCTGCAGAAAAGGTCCCAGGGGTTGCAGGAGACAATAAGATGGATATGAGTCAGCAGTGTGCCCTTGTTGCCAAGAAAACTAACAGTATACTGGGCTGCATTAGTAGGAGCATTGCCAACAGATCAAAAGAAGTAATCACCCCCCTCTGTTCTGCACTGGTGAGGCCAAACCTGGAGTACTGTGGTCAGTTTTTACCCCCCCCTCCCCCCGCCCTCAGCAGAAAAAATGTGGACAATTTGGAGAGAGCCCAGCAGAGGGCAATGAAAATGATTAGGAGGCTGGGGCACATGACTTCTGAGGAAAGGTTGAGAGAACTGGGCTTATTTATTCTGGAGGAGAAGACAGGGGCAGGGGGGAGCCTGGGGAGGAGGGAGGACCCGGGCAACTATAGGCCCGTCGGTCTTACCTCAATCCTGGGGAAGATCATCAAGGAGCACATCTGTGATGAGCTGGCATCAGGGGTGATGCTGAGGGGCAACCAGCATGGTTTCATTAGGGTCAGGTCATGTCAGATCAACCTGATTGCCTTTTACGATCAGGTCACAAAAGCATTGGATGCAGGTGTCGCCGTGGATGTAGTCTTTCTGGACTTCAGCAAGGCCTTTGACACTGTCAACCACCCCATCCTCATTAAAAAACTAGGTGACTGTGGCATCGTGTGTGGCATCGATGCCTACACAGTCAGATGGATTGCTAATTGGCTGAAGGGTCGTACTCAGAGGGTGGTGGTGGACAGGTCATATTCAACCTGGGGGGAAGTGTGCAGCGGAGTCCCCCAGGACTCAGTCCTTTGGCCCGCGCTGATCAATTTCTTTATCAGCGATTTGGAAGATGTGGTGAAAAGCAACCTGTTCAAATTTGCTGATGACACCAAAATCTGGGGTGAGGTGTGCACGTTAGCAGGGAGGGAAAGACTGCAGCAAGACCTGGATAGGTTGCAAGGGTGGGCTAACAAAAACCGGATGCGTTTCAATACAGACAAGTGCAGGGTGCTGCACTTGGGCAGTAGTAACCAGCAGCACACTTATAA
>NW_005842144.1:854448-858437 GCF_000455745.1 Alligator sinensis
CTATGGGACCTGAACCTGTTCAACCTTCACAAGAGAAGGCTGAGGGGGGACCTTGTGACCGTCTATAAACTCACTAGGGGGGACCAGAAGGGTTTGGGGGAGACCTTGTTTCCCCTAGCACCCCCCGGGATAACAAGGAATAATGGCCACAAGTTGTTGGAGAGCAAGTTTAGATTAGACATCCGTAGGAACTACTTCACAGTCAGGGCGGCTAGGAATTTGGAACCAACTTCCAAGGGAAGTGGTGCTGACTCCTACTCTGGGCGTCTTTAAGAAGTGGCTCGATGCCTACCTGGCTGGGGTCACTTGAGCCCAGTTTCTCTCCTGCCCAGGCAGGGGGTCAGACTAGAAGATCTACAAGGTCCCTTCCGACCCGACTTCTTTGATTCTATGATAGCAGCCCTTAACTACCTGAAAGTAGTTACAAAGAAAATGGAGGTAGCCTGTTCTAAGTGGTGGAAGATGACAGAACAAGGGTCTCAGGTTGCAGCAAGGGAAGTTTAGGTTGGATATTAGGAAAAATGTTCTTATTAGGATGATGGGGAAGCACTGGAACAGGTCACTTAGGGAGGTGGTAGGCTCTCCATCCGTGTAGGTTTTTAAGGCTTGGCTCAACGAAGCCCTTGTTGGAATCATCTAGTTGGCAATGGTCCTGTTTTGAGCAGGGCCATGGACTAGATAACTTTCTGAGGTCCCTTCCAACCCTAATTTTCTATTATTCTATGATTTTTATGAAAGTACCTAACTGGTGCCTAATTTTGGGACACAGATGGGGTTTAAGATATGGCCCTCTCTTCTGTGCTTCCTCTGGTCTTGTTTAGGCATTTCCCCTGCTCAGCTGAAGACTGTGAACTCCTAAGTGCCTGCATTTCTCTATTTAAAATAAATCGAACTTGAGAGCCCATTTAAGTTTGTGAATTTTACTCCCAGTCAGGCATGGGAATGCTCAGCATAATAATACCATTGAAAATCTCACCATAAATTAAAACTTCACTTGGGTTTCAGCCTGTGTTCCAGAACTGCATCCCCTAACTTAGGTCTAAACTCAGGTCTGAGGATATTGTATGTGGTTGGGAAGGGAGCTAGTAGAAAACCAGAATAAACATCAGTTGAGCTGGATCAGATCTAAGAGGAGCTGATAGACAACACTGTGGGCACGTCTATATGTTCATTAATACACCATAATTATGGTGCATTAAGTTTATTATCTGTAATTACACAGATACTAACTTAATGTGGCATAATTGATGCTACTGCATAGTAATACCAATGCATGCTTTTTTCGTGACATTAAAGCACAGTAGTGCATTAGCACGGATTTTGCTGGCCACACTAATGCACAATAGAATTAGTCTATTGCACGTTTAGTGTCTCATGTAGATGCGCCCTGTATGAATCACTTGGAATTTACTCCCAACTCACTCCAAAGAGTCTGGCAAGAAGGTGCCCTAGAGCTTGTATCTGTTTTTCTATTTGGACATTTTTTCTTGAAATTTACATTCTTCTTTTTCTTCAGGTTTCCTGTTTCCTTTCCAGTTTCTCACTGTTATTCTCTGTAAGGGTATTATTTTTAACTTTGCTAACTCCCTGCTCCACTTCCACCACACACATTTTGCTTCTATTTTACCATCTTTTTGCTTTTTTCTTTACCTGTCTCTCTACTAAACAGAACATGATCCCAATAAAGTTTGATTCAAACTTATAATGGTCAAGTGGATTGGAAATCAGGCGAAACATGCTTGTCCATCCATATCTAGAGCAGACACTTAAGCCATTTCATACACCTTCAGAAGAAAGAATTTTAAAAGGTATCCATCACTTAGACAGGTTTATAGAAATGCATAGTATAGTGCTGTGTTGTGTTGATAAAATTATTCTGAATTGCATGCCAGTTCTCTCAAATCCAAAGCATGCATCCCTTGATGTGGGCTGACTTTTCATAAGCCAAAAATACTGTCCACATTTTCAACACATCCAGTTCTTCCTAAACCTTTTTCCCTTTATAAATCTTTCTTTTTTTGTTGCTTTGTATTGCTTTGTACAGATTTCATTAAAAGGAAAAGAAAAAAAAACTTAACTGAATTAAAAAAAATTCTATTCATTTCCTTATTACAGCATTCAAGCTCTTTGTGGCACTGTGCCTGGTTTATATTACCAAGACCTAGGCTTTTGCAAATGAAACTCTTTCAATTAGTGTTTCAGGAAGCAATTAAATTGTCTAAAATGTATTAATGAATACATCGGAATCTGGAAGACTATCCTTTTTTTAATACCCCCATTATTAATGCACCATCTGTTTTGTTTTGTTGCCTCACTAGTGTACAGTTTCAATAACCTCATGTCCACAGAAGACAATATTCCCAAAAAGCAAAGCCAAGAAATTTAAACTGATAATCAGTCTCAATTATACAGTATACATTCCAAACGATCTTACAGATACAGTAATCACAGAGGATGGGGTTTTTTTCCTCTCTTTTCTTTAAATGTTCTATGAGCGGATGGGTTTTTTTTCCTCTCTTTTCTTTAAATGTTCTATATGGCAAGACAAAAGCAACTCTCCATGTGACTGTGGATTTTATCTTCATTTCCATGCAACAATAGAGAAAATTAAATATATTGCTGTGCTCTGTAAGGTTATTGCTCAACCAGGCAAAGAAGATGTCTTTTCACATTAAGAAGGATACCATAATGGAAAGGTAAGGGTATTATAGCATTCATTAAAGAAGTGAATCAAGGCTTCAAAGACATTTTGGATATTCTTTATGCACTATATTTGAAAGAACTTTCTTTAATTGGGATAATGCCATCTGTATCTCTGCCCAAATAAATCAGCTATAAAAAATATTGAGGTGTGATAACTAAAACCTATTCAGTTATCAGGCACCTTGGAAATGAAAGGTATTCACTAATCAATCTCTCATAGGATTATTGTCATCCCCAAGGACTGAGGAGAGTCACACACAATATTTTTAATATGACTTGCCTCAAAAATATTACTTGCTTTTGTCCAAAATTTGGCACTTTCCCACAAATTATGTTGACCTAAGGACCAGTGTAATAAACCTCAGAAGATTTAACGTTCTGTATCCTTGGGAAAGGAATATCTCCATCTTCAGCTTCCTAATGGGTCCTTCAGTATTTACACTCATTCCAGTAGGTCCTTGGACATTGCACCTCAAAATCATCACTTTACTATGTAGAGACGGATTGTTAAAGGGAACTTGTGGAGGTTTCTAAAATGCGTTTATAATAATTTGCCCTTATCAAAGAACTGGATGCTTAGACTATGGCACTGAGCTTACCTATGTAAATGAACTATGTGGAAAAATTATGGGTGTGCAAAAGGAACCTAAATTACACCTAAGTGGCAGTTGTTTAGTCATTTAAGTGGCATTTTTGGTATTTTCACAGAGGTAGCAATTCTATTTCCTCAAAGGTGTCACAAGTTTTTCAGTGCCTGGGTTGAGTTTGAGGAATTATAATGATCACTGCAGGGACCAGGAAGAGGAGTTGGGGGGGGGGGGGCAGAGAGAGGGAGACAAGAACGGGAAGTGGAAAGGAAAGGGAAAAGGGTCTTATCTGCCCGAGCTCTCCTCACTTGAGCAGCACCTGCTATTACTTCTGCTTTAACAGTACAGGCAGAGACACAAAGTGTCCCTCAAACCTCCAGGGTAGGAATAAGCCTCCCATGGCAAAGCCCCCCCCCGGGGGAAGGGGCATCACTCCACTCCCGGCCCCCTCAACCAGACACTTTGCTGGGCACAGTACAGCCCCTGCCCAGCTCCCTATGGCCAGGCTGCCCACGGCTATGAGTGCTGTGGACAGATTCCTAAGGAGAGTCTTTCTACAGGAAGAACTTCTTCATGGTGAAGGTTATCAAAATCTGGAATGGACTTCCAAGGGAGGTGGTCCTCTCTCCTACCTTGGGGGTCTTTAAGAGGAGACTGGACAAGCACCTGGCTGGGGTCATCTGACCCCAGCACTCGTTC
>NW_005842144.1:858452-862344 GCF_000455745.1 Alligator sinensis
TCTTTCCTGCCCAGGGCCGGACTTGATGATCTACTGAGGTCCCTTCTGACCCTAAAAATCTATTAAATCTATGAGAGGAGGCCAAATTGGTTCCCCCTCTAAGTCAGCATCCAGGGCTGGTGCCCCTCTCACCCGTCCTCCTTTACGTTACTGTATTTCCTGGTAGCATAAATATGTAAGTGTGGTGACTAGTGCATGTGCAGACTGAGGATATGCTAGATATGCTTTTCAAGTTCTTCAGGACTCAAACCTGCATCATTCTGATGTCCTAACACAGTGTTGTCAGCACCCTTCCATAGATCAGGTTTAAGGCAGTCATAAGAAGGAGATGTGTAGGTCCAAGAAAATCAAAACAAGCCAAAGGGCTTGTGGGTCAGTGAGGTGGCTGCTTTGGCCTGGGAAGGGAGAGGGACTAGGCTCTAGCCTGGAGCACTGCTCCCAGTGAAACAAAACCATCCCTGCTGCATTTCCCAGCATCCATTTTTCCAACAACTATCAAATGCAAGAAGCAGTAGCTCATATTTAAAGCAGCACAGGATGAGGCTCTGAATAGTGTCTGACCTGCAATGTAGTATTTAGAGCAATATACTGCAAAGTCAAAGCATTTCTGGGCACGGGGAAAATACAAGATGCAAGATCAAACTCCCTGGCAGTGTGCGGGCCCACCTTACTAGCACCTTAACCATGCTCAGCTCTCAGAAGGAAAACAGGGGTGGATGTCCTCCACAGAATCATCTAAGTGTGCAGAGCTATACGTTTAGGATACAAAACCCCTACCTATGCATAAGTGTAAAAAATGCCATTTTCACAGCTAAAAAAATCCCACTCAGCTGTGCAAAGGTACATGGGATTCCATCCTATCAGTACATTTAAAAAGAGGATTACAGGGGTGCAGCAAATCACCTTCATTGCTATTTATTTGGTGTGTCATTTATAACTTATTTGCGGCCTCACCCCTTATTATCAGCCAAATACAACAATTTATAGACCCTGCAAATATACACAACAGTTTTTCTACTATAGAACTTAGGAACTACAACCCTTATTATTCTCAAGCCTGGGCCTTCCATGCTGACTAGACATTGTACAATCAGCTTATATACAAAAGGGAACTAACAATTCCTAACTCAACCTTTGGAGACAGTCCAGTCAAGTGATACAAAAATGAGGTTACCCATCCGTACTGTCCTCCATGCTGTCCTGGCCGGCCAGTCATGCTCCAGTTGCTGGCCATGCTCCTTGCTGCCAGATTGCATGTTCCTTCCGGTGACAGCCAGGTGGAGGAGTGCCTGCGGTGTGAATGGTGCCTCCCGGTGGTGTCTCTCTGGGAATGGGCAAGAGAGCTACAAGAGGAGGTGGTGAGACTCCAAAGCATCCGCTGCCATGAGGAGTTCATCAATTCAGTGCTGGAGGATACCTCCAGTACTGTTGAGGAAGAACTTCCACTAGAGAAGGGAGATGGCATGGACTCTCAAGAAGGTGGAAGCTGGAACATCATGGCCTCTGGCAGCAAGCGGAAATCTTCATCTCTACCTGCAGCAGTTTATCTGGAGAATAGATATGGAGCCCTAGCAACACAGAAGGAGGAGCATAGTCCATTGGTGGAGAAGACCAGGCCAGGCCTGCCCAAGGTGAGAAGGATCGAGACCACCACCACCAAGAAGAAATGATGGGTGGTGATGGTTAGAGACTCCCTTCTGCAGGGGATGGAGGGATCCATCTGCCCACCTGGCCTGTTGTCATGAGAAGTCTGCTTCTTGCCTGAAGCCTGAATCCAAGATGCCATGGAAGGATTCCCTAGACTCATCCAACCCTCTGGCTACTACCCCATGCTGCTCATCCATGTGGGCACCAATGATACTGCCAAGAGAGACCCTGAGCAGATCAAAAGTGACTACAGGGCTCTGGGTGCAAAGGTAAAGGGGATAGAGGCTCAGGTGGTTTCTTCAAACCCTCTAGTCAAGTGAAAGGGCCCAAGCTAGAGCAGGTGCATCCTGGAGATCAATGCATGGCTGCACAGGTAGTGTCCGCAGAAGGTCTTTGGCTTCTTTGATCATGGGGTAATGTTCCAAGAAGAAGAATTGCTAGAAAGAGATGGGATCCACCTGATGAAGACAGGGAAGAGCATCTCTGCAGACAGGCTTGCTAACCTAGTGAGGTTGGCTTTAAACTAGGTGTGCTAGGGGATGGAGACCAAAACCCTGAATTAAGTGGGAAAGTGGGTAACCTGGAGGATGAGCAAGCAGAAGGGGATAACAGGGAAGGTTTTCTCATTCTTTCTGAGAAATCAGGGAAATCAACTAGTTACCTTAGGTGCCTATACACAAATGTATGGACCCTGGGCAACAAACAGGAAGAACTGGAAATCTTTGCACAGTCACAGAAATATGACATGATTGAAATAAGGGTGGGGGTGTGGCGCTCTATGGCAAGGAGCAAAACACATCCACAGTGAGTAACACTGGGTCAGAGGAGGAGCAAACAGAAGTGCTCTGGGTTAGAATACAGGGGGGGGTTGGGGAGAAAGGGACTTAACGGTGGGGATCTACTACAGACCACCCAACCAAGGAGAAGATCGAGACCAGGAATTCTTAAGCCAGCTCACGGAGATAGTTAGGTCCAAGGATGTGGTTGTCATGGGTGACCTAAACTTTCCAGACATCTGCTGGGAGGAGCAGACAGTCAGGTCTGACCACTCACGCAGGTTCTTAACTGACATACAGGACTTCTATCTAACCCAGGAGGTACACAGCCCCACCAGGGGAGACGCCTTGTTGGATTTGGTCCTGGCCATAGCCGACGACTTGGTACAGGGTCTGCGGGTGCTTGACCACCTGGGCGATAGCGATCATCATCTGCTGGAATTCACCATCCACCCCAAGGTGGCAAAAGCCTCCAGCAAGGCAGCAGCCCTTGACTTCAGGAGGGCAGACTTTAACAATGTAAGAAAACTAGTGGGGGAAGCACTGAGAGGGAGCAGGAGGGAGTTGAGTGTCCAGGAGGAGTGGTCATTCCTTAAGGAGACAATCCTCCAAGCTCAAAGGGAAGTAATCCCTACATGAGTCAAAGGGGGCAAGAGGGCGCAAAGGCCCCCATGGCTCACCAAAAGCATCCGGGAATGTCTCCAAACAAAAAAGGAGGCGTACACCCTTTGGAAGGGAGGGGCCTTCACAAGAGAGGGCTATACCTCGGTAGCTCGGGAATGTAGTGGGGCGGTCAGGAAGGCCAAGGTGGAAATGGAGCTGGGACTAGCAACCCAGATCAAAGACAACAAGAAGTCCCTGCAGGACATGCTATTAAATCTGGTCATCTCACCTGACGGTAAAGCTGACATATTCAACAATTTCTTTGCTTCCGTATTTCTGGGGAGAGACCTGGATATCTCCCCACTGGCACCCCCGAGGGCCCTGTGGGTGGCACACCCAGGCCTAGGGTTAATGAGGACCTTGTCAGGGAACTTCTGGAGGGACCAGATGTATTTAAATCTGCAGGTCCTGATGATCTCCACCCCAGAGTACTGAAGGAACTAGCAGGGATCATTGCGGGACCTCTGGCACAGCTCTACGAGCACTCATGGCGCTCGGGCGATGTGCCGGAGGACTGGAAAAGGGCCAATGTGGTCCCCATCTTCAAAAAAGGGAGGAAGGAGGACCCAGGAAACTATAGGCCCGTGAGTCTTACCTCGGTCCTGGGGACGCTTTTTGAAAGAATTATTCTGGCCCATGTCCAAGAAGGGCCAGCAGGAGAGGTTATGCTCAGGGACAACCAGCATGGGTTCATTAGGGGCAGGTCTTGTCAAACCAATCTGGTGGCCTTCTATGACCAGGTCACCAAGTCCTTGGATGCAGGTGTTGCAGTGGATATAGTCTTTCTGGACTTCAGGAAGGCCTTC
>NW_005842144.1:862834-884811 GCF_000455745.1 Alligator sinensis
GCACTTCAGGAGGGATGTGGCCAATATGGAGAGGGTCCAAAGGAGGGCCACCCACATGATCAGGGGGCAGCAGGGCAGGCCCTACGAGGAGAGGCTGAGGGACCTGAACCTGTTCAGCCTCCAAAAGAGAAGGCTGAGAGGGTCAGCTCCCAGACTACTGCACCTCAACAGCCCAGTTTGGGGAGCAGCCAACGGTGGTAAAGAATAGGTTAGAGACTATTAAAAAAAACTGAACATATACACGTCAATGAGGCCGGACAGGATACACGCAAGGGTGCTAAGGGAGTTGGCTAATGTGATTGCAGAGCTGCTGGCCATTATCTTTGAAAAGTCATGGTGATCAGGAGAGGTCCTGGATGATTGAAAAGGGCAAACATAGTGCCCATATTTCAGAAAGGAAAAACGAAGGATCCAGAGAACTACAGACCAGTCAGCCTCACCTCAGTCCCTGGAAAAATCATGGAGAAGATCCTCAAGGAATCCATTTCTAAGCACTTGAAGGAGAAGAAGGTGATTAGGACCAGTCACCATGGATTCACCGGGGCAAATCATGCCTGACCAACATGATTGCCTTCTATGATGAGATGACAGGCTGTGGATCTGGAGCAGAGGATGTGGTATATCTTGATTTTAGGAGGGTTTTTTATATGGTTTCCCACAACATTCTCATAGGCAACCTAAGGAAGTACAGGTATAGCAAACCCCCCCGGTTTTTCTTTTTTTTTATTTAAAAATACACTCCCTCCCTTTGCCATAACCATTTCTGACTTTCTCTCTGCCCTCTCTATCCCTTATAAGTGATTACAAGTAGTACTAGATAAGCTAAGCTAAGTTATTGTATGCTATTATTGTAATAAGCTCCTTTTTATATTGTAAATAGTGTTCTGCTATGTTGGTATTGATTTTTACTGTTTTATATTGTATTATATTGTATTCCTATTATTTTTGCATTGATTTTTATTGTTTGATATTAATACTATTTGGTTTAGGCCTGTGTCTGTAAAGTAATGTCAAGTAATGTCAAGTTTCTTTTTTGTATATCAAGTCTCCATCTTGTGTCCTCTGCCTGGGTGTAACCTATGACTCATGCCTAACCAGTCTCACGTAAATTGGTTCCTGAATGAATGGGGATGAATGATGGTGCTTGACAGACAATGGCAGTAGATCTAAAAATAGCTCCCTCTGAATGACCAAATCATCAATTCAACAACCCAACCATTACCCTGCATTGACCCTCCCTGGCTCAAGATTTGGAAGACAAAGACTGCTGTAGAAACCAGCCAACCCACCATTACAGACACATGAAACTGCATGTCCTCGCCTGGAATGCACATGGTCAGTGCACCAGGGGCTGACCCTTTCCTGGGCATGCCCCTGCCACTAGGGTCAGAGAAGGTCTGCCCCTATAAAAGGGGGCAGTGAAGAGGGACCCAGTGGGACGCCCTCTCCATCTGGACCAGCACCATGCCACACCACCTATCCACCCCATGGCTCTGCCAGCAACCCCTCTCTGGACAACACCTTGCTGGAGAAGACCCCGACTGGCTATTGAGGATCAACTCACAGCCCAGGATAGGTAGCTATTACCCACCTTCTTTCCGCAAGCAAAGGACCTGGATTCGTCCCTACATACCTTGACTTGAATCCCTCCACCAAGCCTTTTTCTCTTCTGCTACCATTGTGTGGGTGTGTATGTGACTGCTTGTGTGTGTGTGTAGGAACCAATAACTTTGTGGGGCTGTGTAGTGTGTTGTCTATTTAATAAACCTGTTGTTCTGAAACCCCAAGTTGGGTTTTTGTCTTATTGACCTCCCAACCCTCCTCCTTGATTTCCCGGCTATCTCCCAGCTTTCTGCCTTTCAGTTTCCACCCACCACCCCCCCGATAGCTCAGCTTTCTGCCTCAGTTTCCAGCCCCCCAACCTCCCAGCTTTCTGCCTTTCCCTTTCCTGGCTGCCTCCTCCTTGCCACCAGGCTTTTTCCCTTGCTTCCACCCCAGCACCAGTGACCTTAAGTAACCCCGGCACCATTTGACCTTAAGTAACCCCAGTTTCCTTTCCAGTCTGCCAGTTCTAATCCTGGCCCTAACAACTTTCACTCATGGCACTTTTACTCTCTTATTTTTCCCTTTCTCACTTTAACCCCCATCCATCTCCCTCCTTCCCCTCCTTCTGGAAATCTCTAACACTTGATTTCCCTTCCCATAGTCACCAAGCACCCTAGGTACCCCAAGTACCCCATGCACACACATACACACCATACTACGCAAGTTAGGAACTCACCTCTGTGTATGTGTAGGTGGGTGGTGTGTGTGTGAACTGGCAAATTATATATATATTTCATAGTTTCATAGTTTCATAGTTTCAGGGTCGGAAGGGCCCTAATAGATCTTCTAGCCCGACCCCCCGCCAGGGCGGGAGAACAACCCAAAAACACAAACAAAACCACTCACCCTAAAAACAAAAACGGGACTCAAAGGAGTCCAGCCAGGTAAGTATCCAGCCTCTTCTTAAAGATCCCCAGGGTAGGGGCCAGCACCACCTCCCTTGGAAGTTGGTTCCAGCTCCTAGCCGCCCTGACTGTGAAGTAGTTTTTTCGGATGTCCAATCTGTACCTCCTCTCCATCAACTTGTGCCCATTATTCCTTGTTATGCCAGCAGGGGCTAGGGGAAACAGCGTCTCCCCCAAACCCTTCTGGTTCCCCCTAGTGAGTTTATAGACGGTCACCAGGTCCCCCCTCAGCCTTCTCTTGTGGAGGCTGAATAGGTTCAAGTCCCGCAGTCTCTCACTGTAGGGTCTGCCCTGTTGTCCCCGGATCATGTGGGTGGCCCTCCTCTGGACCCTCTCCATGTTGTCCACATCCCTCCTGAAATGGGGCGCACAGAACTGGACACAATACTCCAGCTGCGGCCTGACCAGCGTCGCATAGAGGGGGAGGATCACCTCCCTGGCTCTACTCGAGATGCACCTGTGGATGCACGACAAGGTCCGGTTAGCCCTGCCAACCATGACCTCGCATTGTCGGCCCATGTTCATCTTGGAGTCAATAATGACTCTTGGAGTCAATAATGACTATCATTTGTGTGCGTGATATAATAATTAGTGATCTGTTTATGTGTATTGAGTGTGTGGGTATCGACAACTGATTTTTGTCTAATTTTTGGTGTATATAATGTGTGTGTGCTTGAATTGATAATAGGTGTGCATGTGTCTAGGCTGGTAATTCTGGATCTGTGTGTACCAGAGTTGGTGGTGGGAGTGTATGCACCTAGTGTGCCTGTATGTACCTAATTGATGTTTGTGTGCATATATGTGCAATTGTGTCACACCTTCCCATCTAACAGCTCAATTTTGAGATCCTGAGAGTTGGCCTGGCCCCACAGGACAACATGGGCTGGATGAATGGACTGTAAGATGGATAGAAGACTGGCTGGAGCATCGGGCTCAGAAAGTAGTAGTAGATGGCTTGATGTCTAGTTGGCAGTCAGGACCAAGTGTACTGCCCCAGGGGTCAGTCCAGGGGTGCATTTTGTTCATCAACATTGATTTCACAATGACCTGGAAGATGGCCCAAAGTAAACCTTCAGCAAATTTGTAGATGACACCAAGATGGGGGGAGTAGTAAATAGGCTGGAGGGTAGTTCAGAGTGACCTAGAAAAACTAGAGGATTGGGCCAAAAGAAATCTCAGCAGGTTCCACAAGGACAAGTGCCAAGTCCTGCACGTAGGATGGAAAAATCCCATGCACTGGTACAGGCTGGGGGCTGACTGGCTAAGCAGCAGTTCTTCAGAAAAGGACCTGGGGGTTACAGTGGACAATATGCTGAATAAGCTAACAGTGTGCCAATCCATACTGGGCTACATTGGTAGGAGCGTTGCCAGCAAGCCAAGGGAAGTGATTATTCCCCTCTCTTCAGCACTGGTGAGGCCACATCTGGAGCACTGGGTCCAGGCTTGGGCCCCCCACTACAGAAAGGACATAGACAAATTGAAGGGAATCCAGCAGAGGGCAATGAAAATGATTTGGGGGCTGGGGCACATGAGTTGTGAGGAGAGGACAAGGAAACTGGGCTTATTTAGTTTGGAGAAGGGGATTTAATAGTAGCCTTCAACTACCTGAAGGGTGATTCAACAGAGGATAGAGAACCACCATAATTGGAAAAGGGCAAACATAGTGCCTATATTTCAGAAAGGGAAAAAGGAGGATCCAGGGAACTACAAACCGGTCCCTATAAAAATTATGGAGCAGGAATCCTCAAGGAATCCACTACTCCTCCACTGGAGGAGGTGATTAGGAACAGTCAGCATGGATTCACCACAGAAAAATCATGCCTAATTCTCCACACCCTTGCATGCATCCTGTCTGGCCCCATGGAGTCATGGCAGATGATGGAACAGGGAGCTCAAGTTACAGCAAGGGAAGTTTAGGTTAGATATGAGGAAGATTTTTTTTCACTAGGAGGGTAGTAAAACACTGGAACAGGCTATCCAGAGATGTGGTGGACTCTCCATCCTTGGACGTTTTTAAGACCTAGCTAGACAAGGCCTTGGCTGGGTGATGTAGTTGGGGATGGTCCTGCTTTGAGCAGGGAATTGGACTAGATTACTTCCTAGGTCCCTTCCAACCCTCATCTTCTATTATTCCATTTTACTATGATCGCCACTGCTGGAGCCCTGAGAGGCCCCCAGGACCCCAGGTAGGGCTACTAGGGCCAGCCCAGGTGCTGGCCCCAGCCTCCCCTACCCCACCCATGGCAACTTGCATGCGCCATAGCACATGTGCATAGTTGTTCCCTGGGGACAAGTAGCAGCAGCACATAGTTGTCCCCAGGGAAACACACATGCACACTCATCTGGATGTGCCCTAGTTGTACTTCCCTTTCTTGTACACTGGAGATCTTTGCTGGCTAAATGGGAATCCCAGCAGCTAATCCAAACCCAGTGATGAGCCAGAAAGTTCATTACCATGTTAAATATTGATATATGCCATGGAACAGTAAATAGATGGAACTACTCAAAATATGTGAGTCGAGGATATAACCACACTGCAGCTCAAATAGGCCACAAAAGCTTATATAAACATATTTGTACCTGTTTTACACTAACTAACTCAGAGAACTGATAACAGTGTAACCATGGCACCATGCAGCTCAGAGTGGGCTAGACCCATCAGCATTTACTCTTGAGTTTGTAGCTGGTTTACAGCCTGTACTGAAGCCATGGTATTTTAGGCAAAATGGATATTGGTGCTGTCGCCATTTAATCATTTAGAACTAGCTCAGGTATGTCTACATGAGCTGCAGTCACAGGTTAAACAAGAAGCAAAGTATATGTATGCTTATTGTAAACTCCTTTTTTGCTGTCAGAGGGGTATAAACAGGTCTAGCATAAATGAAAAAAGGCACTTAAATATTAAACATTATACATAAAAGTTTAAATTATTTTTTTTGTTCAGATTGTTGTCATTATAGAAAGGGCAGGGATGATGAACTGTTTGTTGCCACTGAAGTTATAATATGTAATATATAGTTCTATTATTTCCTCTTAAAGAAAACCTGATTTATTGGATTATGTCAGAAAATATTTGCTCCAGGCTTGCCATATATGAAATATATAGCCTGCCTTCAACCATCCTGCCTCAGGGATCTAGCATACAGTCCTCTGAGGCCACAAACGAGATATTTTTACCAGTCTAAACAGTATTTCGTGATTCAGTGGGAACACCTGTCATTGAAATATTTTTCAACTACATATTGCATGAACTAATTAATAAAAAATAAATCAGAGGAACAAAACACATGTGTAAGTAATGATATTCTTTGTGCAGCTGACTACTAGAGCTGATTGAAAAGTTTTTTCTGCATACTATAAACATAGAGGCATATATCAGAAGGTGTATCGAGAAAATCTATAATGTCAGCAAAAAGCAAAGTGTATCAATCAATACTGGATGAGAAATTAGATATGAGGTTAAAACCGATATTAATACTGTATTTTGTATAGAAATATGGGAAGAAAATGGTGTTCTCACTCCATGACAATATTTAACATTTCAAAATACTTTCCCATGCCAAATCGCAATGGGTCAAAATCTCCAAAATGTTTACAACTTGAAAATCTGGAGAGAAAAAAAAAATGCAGATATGGTGAGTCACCGTATTTTGTTTAGTTCTGACCATTTACAAAGTGACTGCAATTCACTTCCTTGATGAAAAAAATATATATATTGAACCAGAAATGAAAAATATTCTCGATTCTGAACTGCTTTCCAAAATATTTTGGATCAAGAAATTCATCAAAACTGCTTTTCTTTTGTCAATAATGAAAAGGTTCACAGAAATCAGCATTTTCCAACAACAACAAAAAATAAATCTGTGTCTTTAAAATTGCAGGTTGTTCTAACCATGTACTCAGAGCCATAACTTCCTAGTTACCTGTTAGACCTGAATTTCTCCAGTAACACCCAAACGATGGCTATTTTGAGATATGGCATCTTAGAGCAGCCTGTGGCATGAGGCCTATTGTGAACAATGGTTTGTGGCAGCCATGTTGAAAGAGGGCAATTTTTCATGAGTTAGTCTGAAAGAGTTTTCATTCTTCAGTCTCTACTGACAAATAAACTCTCACTTTTGAAAAATACTAGTAAACAATGACCATTCATCCTAGAGATTTATTCTCACAAGCCTCTTGCTGTACAGGATCTACTGAACGGGAAAGGCCTAAGAGAGGGGGAAATTAGAGAGATGGGATACAGGGAAGCATAGTGTATGAAGGAGGTTGAGGAAAAGTGGAGAGTGTGCATGTGTGTGGATGGGTGGGAGGGGTATACATCCAGGGAAAAGCAAATTATTATTTTTTTACTGCATGCCTTTTCAGAATAGCAACATCAAATACTAAAACACTTTACAATAATGGGGTAAATTTATCTCCCTAACTCTGTTGATGTCAGTGGAGTTACAGCAGGGATGAATTTATTCCAGTGAGAGTATCACGAGGAGACAGTTACTGCTAGCATGTTACATCAGTTATTAACGTGTATTCCTCTTAGCTATAAAGAATGAAACTAAGCTCTCAGGGATCAATTTTGAACATACGTAAAGCATTTGCCCCCAGATCAAAGACATATGAAGCCAAACTTGCCATAGCTCAGCCCAGTATTAAATTGGCAACAATGAAAAGAATTTCTTTGAAATATTCTAGAGACCCAGCGTGACACCTAGTTAAAATTGTCTAGTTTTCCACTCTACAGGGTTGTTTTCAGAGCCCGGTTATAGTTTTATGATAGTTTAATTTTCTGAGTTGAAATTTTCCATATCCAGCCTCAGTCAGAGACTGCCTCAGAAAAAGCTTGAGCAAAACCAAGGCAGTTATTTTCAAGAATTCGCCTTTGATTAATTACCTTGCTGTATAGTAGGACAGAGCTGCAGCCAGTGCAAATCAGTAGAGTTCCATTGTCTTAATGAGCTGAGGAGCTGACTTCCTATTTTTCCTGTCCGACCTATGTCTCATTCCTTGCAGAGACTGGCTGGTGAGCACTGACTGAAGCAGGGGCCTTCCTATTAATATTCATAATATTCAGACTGTAAGAACTGAGGCTAAAAAGGAAGTCTCAACAGCTCGCTATATAGTATCTAACCAGTATGCTGAACACTGCAGAGTTCCTGTGAAATAAACAACCTGTGATCAATGACATGGGCTAGATCTAACCCATATACTTCATTACATTAAATGTACCAACCTGTAAGATATCATTCGGCATCACACAGAGCTGACTTTAAAGCCCCTCAAAAAGACAACAGCTTTATATAAGAGTTAAATTAAGGTGTGGATCAAGATCGAAGATGACTTTGACGATCCAGCAGAAGTTAGAACAGCCTTCACTCTAACTTTTGCTTGCGACCAGTACAGCCGGTGGTCAACCTTAGGCTTGGATGAGATAGAAAAGTGGCTTGCAGTATACTTTCCCTTCACCACATTTTTGCTATGTTATGCCCAAGAGCAACTGAGAACTGAACTGTATTCCTTACAGTCCACGCAGAAGAAGTTGAAGTTAAGGTGCCATGCACACCGGCATAAAATCATAGAAAGGTAAGGTTGGAAGGGACCTCAGGAGGTTATCTAATCCATCCCATTGCTCAAGACAGGATCATGCCTAGCCAAACTATTCTATACAAATGTTTGTCAGCTGTTCTTAAAACTACACAGATACCCTGCCATGCACCTACCAGGCACATTGCCTAAAAACAGGAACATCCTAACCTGCCTCAGGTAATGCAGGGGGACAAGAGCATTGTAAATGCCCTGCTACTGCAAGGACAGGAAGTGGTTGTTTAAATACACTTGAGATATCCAAGGAAGAGGACCATGCCCCCTGCCACAAAGGAAGGCAAAAATCCCCACATTCCACGCTGATTCCTTCTTAATCCCAAATGTGGCGCCAACTTTGTAATTTCCTGATTTTTGAGTAAGTCACTATTCAAACTAAGTGCTCTTTTAAGATATAAGATACCTTGGAATCTTGTATTTCCTTGGAATAAGATACAGCTCTAACAAAAAAATAAGCTGTGTCTGTTCAAAGACATTAATGACCAAAACAATTGATGTTGCCTTCTTCATTTATTAGAAACTGAGAAAGTGCTTGTTACCTTTTGAGACTGGACTGCTGCAGTTGGTGCTTCTGTTTATTTAGAATATAAGAAGTTATCGATCTGCATGCTTAGGTTCTGTTTGTTTCGAATATAAGAAGTTATCGATCTGCATGCTTAGTCAAAAGTTAGAATGCTTGTTATGAACAGTTGCTGAGATTTGTGGTTTTACTGAGCTAATCTAAAGTAAAAATTATTAAAGTCAGGTCAATAATATGGATTGCTCTCTTTTTTAACATCTTGCTCAGAGAAATACAACTAAATGTATTTATATCCATTTGTAATATGGATTTCTACATCCATTGCTAATATACCAATATTTATTCATACAGCATTTCAACTGATAGGTCTTTACTTATGATATTTAGTGTCATTAAATATGATTTTATGTGTGTTACAGCAGGTGTCTCCTCTAAAACAGCTTAATAAAATGAGTGTTTTTAAGGCTTTAACAAACATTTGGAGAGCAAATACTTTATGTGCCTATGACTCAGCTTTGGGAATATACTTTTATATTTCTCGGTAGTATATTTAAGCTAGTTTATAGTATATTAAAAAATGGATTTTCTTCCCCTGCACCTTTTCAGTTTGCTATGAAAACATGTTTGACTGCTTTAAAGTTTTACATGCTATAAATTATGTCCCACTTACATACTAAATTGTGTTTGTGGTCACAAATAGAACCCGCATACCTTCTTCCTTGCAATGAAATCATCTGCTCTTTGGCACGTAGCATATAATATATGCCATTTCTCTCTGCATAAGCCTGTTGCTGCTTGCATCTATATTATTGCTCAATTATAATGCACTCCAAATGCATTATGGAAACTTGGAAAGTATGGGAAGTAAAACATCATTTGAAAGAACACACAAAAGGTCACATTTGATATCTAGATATGATTGATGTGTTCCTTCCTCGTGACTACTCTTCTTCTGAGCCATGGTGCTGTATTGATAAGCACACTTATCTTTCTCTGTGGTAAAAATGTGCTGGCTACTAGAATCAGTCAAGTGATACAAAAACTAGTGGGGTCTCCCCAGAGGCATGTCCTCATGTCTAGTTGTTCATATTTGTGTTTTTCAGCTGTCTCGCACAAGCACAGCGTCCACATTTGGGCACATTCATCACTTCAGCATTAGGAGGCTTATCACTTGCTGTCATAAGGTGATCCACTGACAGATGCTCTGGCATTTTGATCGCCCTTGACACTGTTTCCATTATATCTGGTATAGGTTCTCTGAAGGGAGATGACAAGCACACATGGAGACAAGTTTTTTGAAACATCGAGTAAACCGCAGCTTTCTTTTTAAAAAAATACGGGGTTTTTCTAGCCCGCTTTAAAAGGAATTTTGTTTTGGGAGGGTTTTTACTTTTTTTTTCGTGTGTGAGCGCCAAAGAGCAAGAGTCTGTTCTATTATGCATATTATGAATACAGTTGCTCAGCAAGTGATATTCATTGTCCATATCACAAGACACATGTGGATCTCAAAGCACTTTCTAAACAATTCTGTTTCCTAACTACTCTCTGAAGTTGATTATTTCAAAGGTTTGTCACATAGGTAAATTGAGAGACAGAGATTACAAACCACCTCGGTACATCAGATTGCTCCCTCGCAACTGGAACTTGCCATCAGTGCACTTACAGGAGAGGATAGGCATGCCATTTAATTACATATATGGCAGGAAAGCGGGCAATAGGGGGAACTGAGGAAGTCTCCAGGCAGACATTTTGCAAGAAAACAGAGCAAGAGTGAGTGGCTTTAGGAATAGCACTACTTGCTTCCTTTAGGGTTATAAAGCACAATGTTCTGTGCTCGAAAAAAAAAAATGGTGTGAATCTGGGCCGTGTTCTGTTGAGATTAGCCATTCAAAATATCGTCGTTCTTCAAGTTTCCACCCAGTTGTCTAGGGAGAGTTGTGCAAAATTTTTTTTTCTTATTGTCTGCTGTGTGTATCTGACCACCTTATAGCAATGCCCGCCATCCATTTTCCCCAGCATGCAGTAGGACAGTTTCAGCTGCTTTGGTAAATTAGGAAGTTTTCTCCAAAACTAATACCCTAACCTCTGGGCTTTCTTTCCATCTCATTACAGCAATGAGTGCCAGAGGAACACTCTGAATCCATCACTCACTATCACAGAAAACACAAATGCTGTTTGTGCTGACCCTTTGAATAGCACTCCATATTCTTGTCTGTTCCTAGAGCAGTGCAACCCTATAAACCAATAGGGCTGTGCAAAGCTTCAGTCCCTGATTCGATTTGGCAGAGATTCGGCCTGATTCAGTGGCCGAAGCTCCAAATCCGAATCAAATTAGAGGACCCTTTAATCTCTCTGAATCAAATTGGAACCCTCCCAATTGATTCAGAGACATTCGGAAAGATTCAGCAATTTGGACATAGACACAGCTTTAAATGTTGTTTCTACATACCTCAAGGTAGCGGGGGCTTGTGAGTGCTGCGATTCTGGGGTGTATGGTCCCGCAGAAGCACGGGGGCCACAGTGGGCATGGTCCCACAATGTGCTCAGCAGCAGACCCAGAAGTTGACCAGAAGCGCTTCTGGTCCACTTCCCAGTCCTCCCATGCCCCCACCCCAGCTTGGCGACTGGTGCCTCCTACATCTGGGGGGCCACCTGGGGTCCTTCCGTAGCTGATTGCCGAGCCAGTGGGGCACAGGAGGGGGCCCCAGCGTGCTCCCTGGTGAACCCAGAAGTGGACCAGAAGTACTTCTGGTCTACTTCCAGGTTTGCCACCAAGCATGTGGAGCACTCCCCTGCACTCCTGTGAGACGCTCCATGCGCCCCAGCATCTCAGCATTCATGAGTCACACCTGGTACCTCGAGGTACGTAGAAAAAACATTTAAAGCTGTGTCTATGGCCAAATCGCTGATTCTTCAAATCAGCATCGAATCTTCAGATTTGGATTCAGCTGAATCGAATTGGGACAGTGGTCCGAATCAACGAATCAAATAACTGTCCCTGATTTGGGCCGAATCTGAATTGAATAAGGACCCGCTTCCCACATCCCTATACACCAACTCATACCAAGCACACATTGTTCCCATGCCAGGGCATAGGCACTAACTCCATTGGTGCTCTGCGGCTCAAGCACACACTGAAAAAAAATAGTGGGTGCTCAGTACCCATGGAGCCACGCTTGCAGACATTTTAAAAAAATGCACTTTACTGAAAGAGGAAGCATGTTACTTTAACCCAGCTCAAAAGCATCTATAAAGATTGGGCACTTCAGTGATACTTTTTGGCACTTTTAGCTGAAGCTGATTCAATCAGCTATTAGATAATAATACCAAAAAAAGCCCCACTAAAGCACCCAATCTTTACAGATGCTGCAGAGCTGGGTTGATGTAACATGCTGGGTCTTCTGGGCATGCACGGGCTCATCTTGCAAAGTTAAAGGTAAAGCACAGGTTGTTGTTTTTTTTTGGGGGGGGGTGGGGGTTACATCTGCAAGCACCCACAGGCAAAAAAACAAAGCAGGTGCCTATGTGCCAAGGTATTCCTGTTGCTTTTTCATGGATGCATGTACACATATGCTTTACTACACTGGTATTAGGGTGCAGTAAATTAATTAACTCTGCTGTAAGAATTGGTGGGGACAGTACTATCCTATGGTAGAGTGCTTACCTGTGCTGAAACGCACATACAGATGGTAACAGGAGCTGGCTGGAGCACAAGGGTGCTAAAGTGCAGGGTCTGCCTGCTATTTAGCTCCGCACTTTAGCAACTTGGAGCCCCAGTCAGCCCCTCTGCTGCCTGATGCTACCACCCAGAGCCCAGGGCTGACCCCTGGGGCCCCTGCCAGCCTAAGGCTGGTCAGCCCTGGCTCAAACTGCTGCGGTCCTGCATGCGCATATAGATGCCACACCTGGAAGCAATTGGCTGCAGCACAAACTGTGCTAGAGTTTATTTCTTCATATTAATTGCATGTGTAGATGCACCCTGTTTGCATGTTTCTGGATGCCATGCTTGGACGCTGTGGAATTATGGCCTTGATGCTACCTGGCTAGGGAGTTTAGTAGCGGTGACTGCATAAACAATGTTAGCCATGGTTGTGAGGCAGAAAGGCTGCCTTATAGATGCAAGTGAAATTCAGCTGGAAAAGGTAGCTTGCAATGGAAATGGGGTCAAAAGCTTATCAAAACCAAGGCTGTAAACTCAGAAACATTGGGCATAGGAAGTACTGAGTTAGAAGAAAAAAAAAGTCCATTTTCTCCCTTTTCAAAAATAAACTAGGGATAAATTTTGATACATCCTCTAAATGCAAACATCTGCCAAAGAATTTTTGGCTTTGGTTTTAGGGGGTTTTTTTTGTTTTATTTTTAATTTTACAAATCCCCAACCTGCTTCTGTTCAGAAGTTTAGGGAATAGTTGGCAAAGCCACTATCTCCAGACTCCATTTCTACAGGCAGGCTTCTTTGAGATTGTGAGTGCGGTTTGAGCATTTAGCTTGCCTTCCTTCTTAAGAACTCCACTGGGGAGAAAAATCACCCAGACTTGAAGTTTGGATTTATTAACAATAGGTCCATTCCAGAACCCAGGGATCTCAATGGGAATCTGATAATGACTTTGCTGGGAGCTGGGTTGCATCCAAAGTTATTCAAAATAAAGAATTTTGGCATGGCTATTGCTAGAGTCTTTCCTTCCATCTTAGACTCATCTTAACACTTTCCATGGGTGAGTACTGACACTGGACCCCGACTCCTCCCAATATTATACCACAGAAGCAAGGTATCAAAGAAATGATATGATATGGAAATGATATGATATCATATGATATCATATGATATGATAAGGTATCAAAGAAATGATATGGTGTATGGAAATGATATGGTGAATTATACCACAGAATAAAGGTATCAAAGAAAAAAAAATAAGAAAAAATAATATCCAATTATTATATTTTGGATCACATTCCTTCCTGGTCTCTCTCACTATGTATATGTTAAATATATACATATACATGTGTGTGTGTGTGCGTGTGTGTGTGTGTGTGTGTGTGTGTGTGTGTGCGTGCATGCATTTTACAGTTTGGTTATAAATCACTAAAGCCAGGCGGGGTTTCAGTAGGAAAATAGAGCTTACTTTACAATAACCTCCCTGATAGTCAGGCTAAATTTTCTTTTCTTTATTTACCACCTACCTATTGGGGCCAGGGGGTCATAAACCTGTGAAAATTCATGTATTCACTACAGCTAGGTGCCTGCTTATGAATCCGATTAGTATCCACATTCTCTGCTTTTGGGAAAGAACAGATTCATCTCTAACATAACCAAATTATACAAGTTTAGTGAACAGGGATATAAATAACAGCACTGATGTCTTGGAGCATCAACTGATGCTTGCTAGACTTGACAGGTTCTAGTAATTGAAGAACCTATGATTGACTTAGCTCTTTGCCACTGTATGTTACAGTAGAGGAAAAAAGCTGTCCTTTCATTGTGGGGGGAAAGGAAAACCTATTGCAAAACAAGGAAGGAAATAACCATGCTATTTTTTATTTTCCTTGTTTTTAACTTGAAAAACAGACCCCATTTGATACACTGATTCCTTCTAGCTTGTCTGTTACTATTGATATTTAGTCCTATATCTTCCAAAACCAGATAAACATTTAAAAAAATGAAATGGTACAGAAAGTGAGATTTTTACCTCCCAGTTCCTTCTCTGTTCACTGGCTCATAGCTGAAGAGGTGTCCTTATATCTGAGTCTCAGTGGGATGCAAAATTTGACTCAGCACCCAGGCAGATCCTCAAAGGCAGTTGATTCTTGGGCACTTTTCTTTAAAAGCCATTTGTAATTGGGTGCATTTTTATGGCTCAACTTGTTTGTTTTGAAGTAGCAGTTAAAGGACTCATTTGACTTTATAATGTCTAATTTGTGCATGTTTTTACCATAGGAAGCAGGTTTGACATGAGCACTGGGGTAAAAGAAGACATAAATTAAAACAGTAGCTTTTCATAAGGCTCCAAAATTTCCCTTGCTGATCCATTTCTTCTGATTCATCATCCCTCCTGGACACTAAGAGGATGAAGCACTGACTATGCTTGTCAGAAAATGTCTGAAAAGCCTGTTAAATGTTATCAAACAGGGAAGTTTTAATGATTACCATTGATAAAGCAAAGCAAGCGAATGATATGACCTCCTTCTGTCTGCTATTGTTCTGATCCTTGTATTAAGGTGATGAATGATTGATGGGCCATGAACCCTATTAGGAGGGGAGATTTTTAAGTATGAATCTGAGATAGGTTTGCTTTACAGAGTTCAGCTCCAAAAATAAACTTCTTCAAAGTTCTAAAATATTTGAATTTAATGTCTTCTTTCAGGCTTTTCACAATAAAAGTTCTGTTCCAGACTCAAATTTCAACATTTTAATGGGCATTCGGATCCACTGTATCCAGTCCAAGTTATGTAAGATCTTTCATAGCAATGAGTAATCAAAATTAAGTTGTCCTTTGCTGAGGTTGCTGAACACAGAGAGGACATTATCATTCTCTTTGGTGCCCTACCTCACAGACTAACTTCTCATAACTAGCACTTCCAAAAGTACACATTTATGGTCTCCCTCATTTGTGACCTAGAAGGCACATCTACAAGTCACCATACAGCAATGTTGCTACCTTTTGGAAACACTAAAGGATAGCCCAGTACGGGCAGTTACTGCACCGTGCATGCGACGCATGAGTACATTTCGCCACTACATCGCCATAGTGGCACACTATATCCAGGGCACACGCCACTATGACAATGTAGCTCGTGTTCACATGTAGACACAGTGATCACTACATTGCCATAATGCGCTGTATAATGATGTGTAGACACACCCAGAGAATCATAAAATGTCTTCCTACTGTACTACAGCCACATCTCCAATTCAATACTTACATGGTCTTGTGACTGTAATGACTCTGACCCTGATGTTCTCGGCAAGAAATCTGGTTGATGAAGCCTAAGTCCAAACATGTGACATACAAGAACTTGGCACTGTTAGAGGAAGCTCAACAGTTGTGGACCGCATTTGTACCCAGTATAGTTTTTTGTATTCGCAGCACTTTGAAAGTCTACTGCAGGCTAGTTGTCTGCCTAACAACTATGTGGTAGAGCACTCAGCACAAGCCTCTTTGCACTCAATCATCAGTATTTGACCATCATAAAAAGGTGGATTAGACTGAGAAGGAGGGAGACAGAATAAAAGAGTATTCTTACTCTTAGAAGTTAATTGATGGGCCTTTAATTTTCTAGAATACCTATATACCAGGCGAACAGATAATAATAAATAATCAAAGTTAGTATAACTCTGTTATGTCGCGTTACTGCAGATGCTCAAAAGAACGTGTTAACAAAAGACTGGATTACATTGATTTATGTTAGCACTCTGTTAACTGAACTCTCCTTTGAGAAAGATCTCAGGCAGGGTTAAATTGCTTAATTATTTACCCAGAAGAAGAAATAACTGGAAGAGATAAAGCCTTATTTTCTTCCCTACAGCATGTCTTTTTCTTCCAAAGTTTTAGAGTGATTACCCTAATTGGGGATGTTAACTGGAGAATGAGGTACCAGCTGTTGGAGAGAAGGAATAATGGAACAGCGTTTGTTCAAGAAGCTTGAGCTATAGAGCTTTTTTGGAGACTCTTATAAGCTATCTAAATAAGCTTTTCAATATAATGTTTGGTTGAACTAAAGATATAAAGAAATTGCTGATTTTTTTATACTTGCATTGAGTTAAGAGAATCATTGCGCAGTGATAATAAACTTATGCTGCAGACATTTTAAAGCCTGAGCACTCTTGTCTGATGTGTTTGAACTTCCTGTAAGGGAATGTAGGAACACCTGTTCCATCAGCAGCCAGGTGGATGAGAGGCAATCTATTCTGCTATCACATCTTTTTCAGTGCAACACAGTGCTATTTCAAGCAGTCCGCCTAACAGGGAGGACAACCATGGCACTGCCCTAGGTGCCACCTTAGGAGGCAAGCACAAAAATGAAAGCTGCCACCACTTCCAATCTGCCAGGCTGGCACTGCTGCCAGCCCATCAGCTGCTGCTGCCCTGTTATGCCTCTGGTCTTCAGCTAGTATAGATGCTTCCCAGACATTTTATTTTCCTTGCTTCTGTGAATGTGAAGATCATTTGTTGCCCATGATATTCCAGGGGTATCAGGGAGGTATTAGTCCATGTTTCTTCAATGGTTTACATTCCTGAGGTATACTCCTAAACAGCTGAAGAAACAAAGCAGAGGAATAGCAGCAGTGGTTGCAGAGAAGGAAGGAGCAGCAGATACCAGGGCTGTGCAAAGCTTCAGCCCCCAGTTTGAATCGGCAGAGATCCGGCAAAATTCAGTGGCCAAATCTCCGAATCCAAATCGAATCAGAAGACCCTGTAACCTCTCTGGATTGAATCGGAACCCTCCAAATTGATTTGGAGAGATTCGGAAAGATTTGGAGGTTTGGACATAGACACAGCCTTAAATATTTTTTCTACATACCCCGAGGTAGCAGACAGCTCATAAATGCTGCAATGCTGGGGTGCATGGAGTGTCCCACAGAAGTGCGAGGGCTCCCCAGCGCACTCGGCAGCAGACCCAAAATTGGACCACAAGCACTTCTGATCCACTTCTGGGTCTGCCAGGGAATGAGCTGGGGAGCCCTCCTATGTCCCCCTGGCTCAGTGACTGGTACCTCCTGGGTCTGGAGAGGCACCTGGGGGTCCCCCCCAAAGCCAATCACTGAGCCAGGGGGTCATGGGGGGCCCCCCCCGCACACTCCCTGGTGGACCCAGAAGTGGAGCAGGAGTACTTCCAGTCCACTTCCAGGTCTACCGTCAAGCATGCAGGGGGTGCCCCCGCGCTCCTGTGGGATGCTCCATCTGCCGCAGCATCGCAGTATTCACAAGCCACGCCTGCTACCTTGAGGTATGGAAAAAAAACATTTAAAGCTGTGTCTATGTCTGAATCGCTGATTCTTCTCGGATTTGGCCAAATCGAATCAGGGACAGTGATCTGAATCAACGAATCGAATCACTGTCCCCGATTCACGCCGAACCTGAATCCGAATCAAATAGGGCCCACTTCGCACACCCCCGAGCAGATACAGCCATAAATGCTGAGCTCAATAGAACATCCCATTTCCACCCCAATGGAAGCGGTGCAGAGCAAATTAATCTTCCATTGCTGCTGCTTGTCCTGCCAACATATCTGAGGGCTATGCAGGGGTAGCAGAGGCTGAGTGAGCCCATCAGTTATCCTTTCAGCAGCATCTATTGGGAAAAACTAATCTGATGTTGTGTCTCTCTCACTCATCTCAGCTGTGACAGAATCCTCATTCCATGAGCTGAGGCCTGAAACGTTGACATCTCTGCACTGATGAGTGCAGAGATATTGGTAGAACTATTTGAGCTAAGCACATCTTGAAATGTTTGCACTGACCATCGCTCAATTCCTGGGAACACTGTTATTTTGTAAGACACTGGATTGGTTCCTGCCCTTTTGGCTGGATCCTTTCAGAAGAGCAATGAGCACCACACCACACTCATTATACTGGGATAGTTCAAGGTGTGCTTTTTTTATAAATATCTTACCGTTTGGGCATGTCTACACATGCTCCTATGGCGTCGTTGTTACTGCGCCATCATTTAATACTTCCTTTTGGAGTACTTCCTTTTGGAAGTACTAAATGACAGCGCAGTAACAGCACCATGCCAGTGGGACACGGTTATTTTCAGCCCCACATCACCATAGCAACACGCTACACTGAGGGAGCGCATTGCTACGGCAACGTAGCAGCAGCATCACAGTTTTTGCCGCAGATGCTGCATCGCCATAGCGCATTGCTATGGTGACACAGTATCATGTGTAGACGCACACTTTGGGTAATGTATTTGTTCTGGCAACACTTATTTCTGGAATTCCCTATTATCTTCTGTAGAAAACCAAGACGTCACAAACACCAGCATAGGAATGAGTGAAAGCAACGCCCAATACAAGCGTGGTCCGTCAGAGAGACATTGTGTCTTGCTTATGTAATGAAACTGATGTTCTGCTGATACAGGTTTGCAGACTGAAGTGCTGCATAAGTAACTTTATACTACTCTTATCAGAGGTAAAACCTGGTACAGTGGTCCAATGTCACATTGGGAGGGATGCTGTTTCATTGCATCATAATAAAGTAGAGCTGAAAGGGACCTCACAGAGTTATACAGTCCAGTCCCCTGCTCAAGGCTGGATCATCCCTGACTAAACCATCCCTGCCAAGTGTCTGTCTAACCTGATTTTGAAAGTCCAAGCCTAGAGAATTCTCAGCTTCTCTGGGCTTTCCCTTGATGCACCTAAATGGCAATTTTCCAGCAATTTTTTGCCCTTCACTCTACACGGTGGACATGTAAGCATGAGTGCATAAACTGAACATGCTTAGTAGGCAGTGCACTGGCCTATTTTGTACATGTGTCCTGGGGAGGGCCCTTCCATAATTTGGTCCCAGTAGTTGAGTGGCTAGAGCAGTAGGCATGGGTTTCTGGTGATGTACGTTTTTGTGACTTGGACACACTTGAATGTCTAGAAGGGGCATGTGTACTTACCACACCTGCCAGGCCACTACGCAGCTGGCTCCACAAGCTCAGTTAAGCATGCACCCTTATGCACTCACAGTACCAGGGAAATAGAATTGCTATGTGCACTTCTAAATTTGCAGTTAAGAGCAAAAACCTTATTTACATGGGTAGAGGCTCCTACTTAAGCACCCAAAGGGAAGTAGAATTCTGCCCATACTGAACTGGAAGCATAAATGGCAATAGAAATATGGCCTTAGGACTCAAAGTCCCTTGCTTTATCCACTATCCCACAATACTGCTTATACCACCTACATTCACAAAGTTTCTCAGGCTACTGTGGGTTTTGAGATGAATCAGAACACCCCTCATCCTAATTCCACCCTCCAAAAGCACATGCATATGTGTGTGTGTGTGTGTGTGTGTGTGTGTGTGTGTGTGATACAAACTGTTAGGAAGCTACTAGTCCAGGGGTGGGCAATTATTTTGGGTGGAGGGCTGCTTGATGAGTTTTAGTGAGCTGTCGAGGGCCACATGGGTAGCCCCGCCCCTTCAGTTGCCCCACCACCCTCTTGGGACCAGAATTCCCGCCCCCTAACCCCTGACCTTTACCACCGGAAGGGCCTCCCCTTGCCCCTGGAAGTATTGCTTTTGGAGAGATGGCCTTGGAACCTGACCCCTCCCACAAGCAAGGACCCAGCCCACCCCATCAGGCCCCAGGCATCAAAAGCTGGCCAAACCCCCACCCATCACTGGTGCCAGCATGACCTGCTCCTGACCCATCCCAGCCCCCCCATACCCGTGGTACAGCAGAAGCCAGCCAAGGCCCAGGTCCCCTCACCAGCACAGCACCCTCCAGTGCTGTGGGACCCCTCCTATTCCAAGCCACAGGGGCTCAGCCACAGCTTCCCTGCCCTGGTGTGGCCCGGCCAGCCCATTGCATCCCCCATAAAACAGTGGCTTCCCCACATGCTGCTGCACTTTCCCCCTACCAGTGCCAGCTGGTCCCAAAAGGCAGGAGGCTCCACCGCTGCTTCTGCTGACCAGTGCTGACCCAGCCAGGTGTCCCCAGCAGCACGTGGGAAGCCAGCTTCTGCTGCATGCTGCTCCAGATGGGACGGGCTGAGTCAGGTTGGCACGAGCCAGGAAAAGCAGCATGCAGCTAAAGCCATCTTCCCACATGCTGCTGGGGATGGGAGGAGCCCATCTGGGTCAAAACTGGCCAGCAGAAGTGGCAGTGGAGCCATGTGTCGTTCGGGACTGACCAGCACAGGTAGGGGGAAAATGCAGCTGAGCCCCTGCCGCTCCAGCCAGGCTCGTCCTGTCCCAAGCAGCACACGGCTCCGCCGCCACTTCTGCTGGCCGGTGCCAAGCCAGTCAGGCTCCTCCCATCCCCAGCAGAATGTGGGAAGCCAGCTTCAGCTGCATGCTGCTTTTCCTGGCCTGTGCTGACCTGGCTGGGTCCGTCCCATCCAAAGCAGCATGCGGCTGAAGCCGGCTTCCCATTTGCTGCTGGGGATGGGAAGAGCCCAGTCGGGTCTGCACCAGGCAGCAGAAGCAGTGGCAGAGCCTTGTGCCACTTAGGACTGACCAGCGCAGGTAGGGGGAAAGTCCAGCTGAGCCCCTGCTGCTCCAGCCGGGCTAGTCATGTCCCGAGCGGCACACGGCTCCGCCGCCATCTCCCCTCCCTGGTGCTGACTGGGCCGGAGCTACAGCCCAGCTGCTGCTTCCCCTCCCCAGTGTGGGCCCAGCCCAACCCCGCACAGCCCGAGCAGAACGGCATGGGGAAATCCTACCCAGCAGCTGCTTTCCTGGGCTTACCTGCAGGGCAGGGCCCTTTCCAGTCCTGTGCAGCAAAGGTGAAGCTGGCCCAGACACTGTTTCCCCTCACTGGCGCCACAGGTTCTGGCCCTCCCCCTGCCCCTCTCAATCTGCAAACGTGGCCTAAGCCAGGGGCTGAGGTCCAGGTTGGTTGCCTCTCACCCAGAACCCAAGGAAACAGCCTAAGGTGCTATAGCCGGCTGCTGCTGGAGGCTTTTAGAGAGGCAGGGGGCCATAACTTGGGGTTGCATTATCTGGGTTTTGAAGGGGCTCCGCAGGCTGGAGGAAAGTGCTTGGCAGGCTGGATCTGGCCCGCGGGCCATATTTTGCCCACCCTCAACTTCCAAATTTCTCAACAAAAAGGTGCAGAATTCAGCTTGATGAGTCAAAAAGGCCTCCAAATTTTAAATGGCTTCTACAGTCCTGCAGTTTTTGATTACAGGTTTGTTTGACTTGTTTTTTTTCCTAAACTGCCTAGTTTCTTGATGCAGGTCAAATGGAAAGCTTGCCTAGAAATGTTTCTCACACCCCCCAGGGAAAAAGACAGTCTCATTTTCAGCTTGCCCTCAAAATAAAGGAAACAATTGTGTAGTGTCCCAGAGAAAGTGTGTGAGGCAGCAGCCTGCTTATTATCTAATTCTGTGGACAGAAAAAAAGACTCTGGATGTCTGAAGTACGGTATGTTCAGCTAATAAATTTAATGCAGAGCAGTTTGTGGTGTTGGTAGCAAACTAATTATAGAGGCGCTTGCAAATGCTGCACGAACTAAGAATCTGTCACAGTTTCCATTACAAAATTCCCCTGCTATCAAGAGTTTAACAACTCACTTGTAACTATCCACTCTCCACCACACTTTACCAAATAATGTCTGAGGCTGAGGTTGAATATTTTGTTCATTTGCCCTACCTTCCACACAAAATAACTAACTTTCCAAATATTCTCAACATGGACAGG